>NW_019265947.1:0-8745 GCF_002742605.1 Olea europaea var. sylvestris | reverse complement strand
ACGATTTTTGTTTCCGATCAAACCGTCAAATTTGAGCCCATTCCGACACAGTCGAGAAAAATGACGACATTGCCGCCGGCGCGGTTTTTATTTCCGATCAACCTGTCAAATTTCAGCCAATTCCGACACAGTCGGGAAAAATGACGAAATTGCCCTCGGCACGATTTTTGTTTCCGATCAAACCGTCAAATTTGAGCCCATTCCGACACTGTCGAGAAAAATGACGAAATTGCCCCCGGCGCGATTTTTCTTTACGATCAAACCGACAAATTTCAGCTAATTCCGACACAGTCGAGGAAAATGACGAAATTGCCTCCGGCGCGATTTTTATTTCCGATCAACCAGTTAAATTTTAGCCAATTCCGACGCAGTCGCGAAAAATGAAGAAATTACACCCGGCGCTATTTCTGTTCCCGTTCAACCTGCCAACTTTGAGCCCATTCTGATACGGGGGCGCGATTTTTATTTCAGATCAAACTGCCATATTTCAGCCAATTCCGACACAGTCGAGAAAAATGACGAAATTGCCCCCGGCGCGATTTTTGTTTCAGATCAAACTGCCATATTTCAGCCATTTCCGACACAGTCGAGAAAAATGACGAAATTGCCCACGACGCGGTTTTTGTTCCCGATCAACCTGTCAAATTTGAGCCCATTCCGACACAGTCGAGAAAAATGACGAAATTGCCGCAGGCGCGATTTTCCTTTCCGATCAAACTGCCAAATTTTAGCCAATTCCGACACAGTCGAGAAAAATGACGAAATTGCCCTCGGGTCGATTTTTGTTTCCGATCAAACTGTCAAATTTGAGCCCATTCCGACACAGTTGAGAAAAATAACGAAATTGCCCCCGGCGCGATTTTTATTTCAGATCCAACTGCCAAATTTCGGCCAATTCCGACACAGTCGAGAAAAATGACGAAATTGCCCCCGGCGCGATTTTTTTTCCGATCAACAAGTCAAATTTTAGCCAATTCCGACACAGTCACGAAAAATGACGAAATTACACCCGGCGCGATTTTTGTTCCGGCAAACCTGTCAAATTTGAGCCCATTCCAACACAGTCGAGAAAGATGACGAAATTGCCGCCGGCGCGATTTTTCTTTCCGATCCAACTGCCAAATTTCAGCCAATTCGGACACAGTCGAGAAAAATGACGAAATTGCCCCCGGCGCGATTTTTGTTTCCCATCAAACAGTCAAATTTGAGCCCATTCCGACACAGTCGAGAAAAATGACGAAATTGCCCCGGCGCGGTTTTTGTTTTCGATCAACCCGTCAAATTTTAGCCAATTCCGACACAATCGAGAAAAATGACGACATTTCCGCCGGCGCGATTTTTATTTCCGATCAAACTGTCAAATTTCAGCCAATTCCGACACAATCTGGAAAGATGACGAAATTGCCCCCGGCACGATTTTTGTTTCCGATCAAACCGTCAAATTTGAGCCCATTCCGACACAGTCGAGAAAAATGACGAAATCGCTCCCGCGCGATTTTTGTTTCCGACCAATCAGTCAAATTTGAGCCGATTCCGACCCCGTCGCGAAAAATGACGAAATCGCTCCCGCGCGATTTTTGTTTCCGACCAATCAGTCAAATTTGAGCCGATTCCGACCCCGTCGCGAAAAATGACGAAATCGCTCCCGCGCGATTTTTGTTTCCGACCAATCAGTCAAATTTGAGCCGATTCCGACCCCGTCGCGAAAAATGACGAAATCGCTCCCGCGCGATTTTTGTTTCCGACCAATCAGTCAAATTTGAGCCGATTCCGACCCCGTCGCGAAAAATGACGAAATCGCTCCCGCGCGATTTTTGTTTCCGACCAATCAGTCAAATTTGAGCCGATTCCGACCCCGTCGCGAAAAATGACGAAATCGCTCCCGCGCGATTTTTGTTTCCGACCAATCAGTCAAATTTGAGCCGATTCCGACCCCGTCGCGAAAAATGACGAAATCGCTCCCGCGCGATTTTTGTTTCCGACCAATCAGTCAAATTTGAGCCGATTCCGACCCCGTCGCGAAAAATGACGAAATCGCTCCCGCGCGATTTTTGTTTCCGACCAATCAGTCAAATTTGAGCCGATTCCGACCCCGTCGCGAAAAATGACGAAATCGCTCCCGCGCGATTTTTGTTTCCGACCAATCAGTCAAATTTGAGCCGATTCCGACCCCGTCGCGAAAAATGACGAAATCGCTCCCGCGCGATTTTTGTTTCCGACCAATCAGTCAAATTTGAGCCGATTTCGACACCGTCGCGAGAAATTACGAAACCGCCCCCGGCGCGATTTTTCTTTCCGATCAAACCGTCAAATTTGAGCCTATTCCGACACAGTCGAGAAAAATGATGAAATTACCCCCGTCGCGGTTTTTGTTTCCGATCAATCGGTCAAATTTGAGCCCATTCCGACACAGTCGAGAAAAATGACGAAATTGCCGCAGGCGCGATTTTCCTTTCCGATCAAACTGCAAAATTTTAGCCAATTCCGACACAGTCGAGAAAAATGACGAAATTGTCCTCGGGTCGATTTTTGTTTCCGATCAAACTGTCAAATTTGAGCCCATTCCGACACAGTTGACAAAAAATAACGAAATTGCCCCCGGCGCGATTTTTATTTCACATCCAACTGCCAAATTTCGGCCAATTCCGACACAGTCGAGAAAAATGACGAAATTGCCCCCAGCGCGATTTTTTTTTCAGATCGACAAGTCAAATTTTAGCCAATTCCGACACAGTCACGAAAAATGACGAAATTACACCCGGCGCGATTTTTGTTCCCGACAAACCTGTCAAATTTGAGCCCATTCCAACACAGACGAGAAAAATGACGAAATTGCCGCCGGCGCGATTTTTCTTTCCGATCCAACTGCCAAATTTCAGCCAATTCTGACACGGTCGAGAAAAATGACGAAATTGCCCCCGACGCGATTTTTGTTTCCGATCAAACTGTCAAATTTGAGCCCACTCCGACATAGTCGAGAAAAATGATGAAATTGCCCCCAGCGCGGTTTTTGTTCTCGATCAACTTGTCGAATTTGAGCCCATTCTGATACAGTCGAGAAAAATGCGGAAATTACCCCCGGCGCAGTTTTTGTTTCCGATCAGCAAGTCAAATTTTAGCGAATTCCGTCACAGTCGCGAAAAATGACGAAATAGCCGCCGGCGCGATTTTTCTTTCCGATCAAACTGTCAAATTTGCGCCCATTCCGACACAGACGAGAAAATTGACGAAATTGCCGCCGGTGCGATTTTTATTTCCGATAAAAGTGCCAAATTTCAGCCGATTCCGACACAGTCGGGAAAGATGACGAAATTGCCCCCGGCGAGTTTTTTATTTCAGATCAAGCTGCCAAATTTCAGCTAATTCCGACACAGTCACGAAAAATGACGGAATTACACCCGGCGCCATTTTTGTTCCCGATAAACCGGTCAAATTTGAGCCCACTCCGACATAGTCGAGAAAAATGATGAAATTGCCCCCAGCGCGATTTTTGTTTCCGATCAAACAGTCAAATTTGAGCCCATTGCGACACAGTCGAGAAAAATGACGAAATTGCCCTCGACGCGATTTTTCTTTCCGATCAAACCGCCAAATTTCAGCCAATTCCGACACAATCGAGGAAAATGACGATATTGCCTCCGGCGCGATTTTTATTTCCGATCAACCAGTTAAACTTTAGCCAATTCCGACGCAGTCACGAAAAATGACGAAATTGCCACAGGCGCGATTTTTCTTTCAGATCAAACTGCCATATTTCAGCCAATTCCGACAGAGTCGAGAAAAATGACGACATTGCCACCGGCGCGATTTTTATTTCCGATCAACCAGTTAAACTTTAGCCAATTCCGACGCAGTCACGAAAAATGACGAAATTGCCCCCAGCGCGGTTTTTGTTTCCGATCAAACAGTCAAATTTGAGCCCATTCCGACACAGTCGCGAAAATGACGAAATTACACCCGGCGCGGTTTTTGTTCCCGATCAACCTGTCAAATTTGAGCCCATTCCGACACAGTCGAGAAAAATGACGAAATTGCCACAGGCGCGATTTTTCTTTCCGATCAAACTGCCAAATTTTAGCCAATTCCGACACAGTTGAGAAAAATGACTATATTGCCCCCACGTCGATTTTTGTTTCCGATCAAACTGTCAAATTTGAGCCCATTCCAACACAGTTGAGAAAAAATAACGAAATTGCCCCCGGCACGATTTTTATTTCACATCCAACTGCCAAATTTAGGCCAATTCCGACACAGTCGAGAAAAATGACGAAATTGCCCCCGGCTCGATTTTTTTTTCAGATCGACAAGTCAAATTTTAGCCAATTCCGACACAGTCACGAAAGATGACGAAATTGCCCCCGGCAAGATTTTTGTTCCCGATAAACCTGTCAAATTTGAGCCCATTCCAACACAGTCGAGAAAAATGACGAAATTGCCCCCGGCGCGGTTTTTGTTTCCGATCAACCTGTCAAATTTGAGCCCATTCCGACACAGTCGCGAAAAATGACGAAATTGCCCCCGGCGCGGTTTTTGTTTCCGATCAACCTGTCAAATTTGAGCCCATTCCGACACAGTCGCGAAAAATGACGAAATTGCCCCCGGCGCGGTTTTTGTTTCCGATCAACCTGTCAAATTTGAGCCCATTCCGACACAGTCGCGAAAAATGACGAAATTGCCCCCGGCGCGGTTTTTGTTTCCGATCAACCTGTCAAATTTGAGCCCATTCCGACACAGTCGCGAAAAATGACGAAATTGCCCCCGGCGCGGTTTTTGTTTCCGATCAACCTGTCAAATTTGAGCCCATTCCGACACAGTCGCGAAAAATGACGAAATTGCCCCCGGCGCGGTTTTTGTTTCCGATCAACCTGTCAAATTTGAGCCCATTCCGACACAGTCGCGAAAAATGACGAAATTGCCCCCGGCGCGGTTTTTGTTTCCGATCAACCTGTCAAATTTGAGCCCATTCCGACACAGTCGCGAAAAATGACGAAATTGCCCCCGGCGCGGTTTTTGTTTCCGATCAACCTGTCAAATTTGAGCCCATTCCGACACAGTCGCGAAAAATGACGAAATTGCCCCCGGCGCGGTTTTTGTTTCCGATCAACCTGTCAAATTTGAGCCCATTCCGACACAGTCGCGAAAAATGACGAAATTGCCCCCGGCGCGGTTTTTGTTTCCGATCAACCTGTCAAATTTGAGCCCATTCCGACACAGTCGCGAAAAATGACGAAATTGCCCCCGGCGCGGTTTTTGTTTCCGATCAACCTGTCAAATTTGAGCCCATTCCGACACAGTCGCGAAAAATGACGAAATTGCCCCCGGCGCGGTTTTTGTTTCCGATCAACCTGTCAAATTTGAGCCCATTCCGACACAGTCGCGAAAAATGACGAAATTGCCCCCGGCGCGGTTTTTGTTTCCGATCAACCTGTCAAATTTGAGCCCATTCCGACACAGTCGCGAAAAATGACGAAATTGCCCCCGGCGCGGTTTTTGTTTCCGATCAACCTGTCAAATTTGAGCCCATTCCGACACAGTCGCGAAAAATGACGAAATTGCCCCCGGCGCGGTTTTTGTTTCCGATCAACCTGTCAAATTTGAGCCCATTCCGACACAGTCGCGAAAAATGACGAAATTGCCCCCGGCGCGGTTTTTGTTTCCGATCAACCTGTCAAATTTGAGCCCATTCCGACACAGTCGCGAAAAATGACGAAATTGCCCCCGGCGCGGTTTTTGTTTCCGATCAACCTGTCAAATTTGAGCCCATTCCGACACAGTCGCGAAAAATGACGAAATTGCCCCCGGCGCGGTTTTTGTTTCCGATCAACCTGTCAAATTTGAGCCCATTCCGACACAGTCGCGAAAAATGACGAAATTGCCCCCGGCGCGGTTTTTGTTTCCGATCAACCTGTCAAATTTGAGCCCATTCCGACACAGTCGCGAAAAATGACGAAATTGCCCCCGGCGCGGTTTTTGTTTCCGATCAACCTGTCAAATTTGAGCCCATTCCGACACAGTCGCGAAAAATGACGAAATTGCCCCCGGCGCGGTTTTTGTTTCCGATCAACCTGTCAAATTTGAGCCCATTCCGACACAGTCGCGAAAAATGACGAAATTGCCCCCGGCGCGGTTTTTGTTTCCGATCAACCTGTCAAATTTGAGCCCATTCCGACACAGTCGCGAAAAATGACGAAATTGCCCCCGGCGCGGTTTTTGTTTCCGATCAACCTGTCAAATTTGAGCCCATTCCGACACAGTCGCGAAAAATGACGAAATTGCCCCCGGCGCGGTTTTTGTTTCCGATCAACCTGTCAAATTTGAGCCCATTCCGACACAGTCGCGAAAAATGACGAAATTGCCCCCGGCGCGGTTTTTGTTTCCGATCAACCTGTCAAATTTGAGCCCATTCCGACACAGTCGCGAAAAATGACGAAATTGCCCCCGGCGCGGTTTTTGTTTCCGATCAACCTGTCAAATTTGAGCCCATTCCGACACAGTCGCGAAAAATGACGAAATTGCCCCCGGCGCGGTTTTTGTTTCCGATCAACCTGTCAAATTTGAGCCCATTCCGACACAGTCGCGAAAAATGACGAAATTGCCCCCGGCGCGGTTTTTGTTTCCGATCAACCTGTCAAATTTGAGCCCATTCCGACACAGTCGCGAAAAATGACGAAATTGCCCCCGGCGCGGTTTTTGTTTCCGATCAACCTGTCAAATTTGAGCCCATTCCGACACAGTCGCGAAAAATGACGAAATTGCCCCCGGCGCGGTTTTTGTTTCCGATCAACCTGTCAAATTTGAGCCCATTCCGACACAGTCGCGAAAAATGACGAAATTGCCCCCGGCTCGATTTTTTTTTCAGATCGACAAGTCAAATTTTAGCCAATTCCGACACAGTTGAGAAAAATGACGAAATTGCCCCCAGCGCGATTTTTATTTCCGATCAACCCACAGTCGAGAAAAATGACGAAATTGCCCTCGACGCGATTTTTGTTTCCGATCAGCCCGTCAAATTTGAGCCCATTCCGACACAGTCGAGATAAATGACGAAATTGCCCCCAACGCGATTTTTATTTCAGATCAAACTGTCAAATTTCAGCCAATTCCGACACAGTCGAGAAAAATGACGAAATTGCCCCCGTTGCGATTTTTATTTCAGATCAAACTGCCAAATTTCAGCCAATTCCGACACAGTCGGGAAAAATGACGAAATTGCCCTCGACGCGATTTTTGTTTCCGATCAGCCCGTCAAATTTGAGCCCATTCCGACACAGTCGAGATAAATGACGAAATTGCCCCCGACGCGATTTTTGTTTCCGGTCAACCTGTCAAATTTGAGCCCATTCCGACACAGTCGAGAAAGATAACGAAATTGCCCCTGTCACGATTTTTATTTCAGATCAAACTGCCAAATTTCAGCCAGCTTCGACACAGTCGAGAAAAATGACGAAATTACCCCCGACGCGGTTTTTGTTTCCGATCAACAAGTCGAATTTTAGCCAATTCCGACAAAGTCGCGAAAAATGACGAAATTGCCCCCGGCGCGATTTTTATTTCAGATCAAACTGCCAAATTTCAGCCAATTCCTACACAGTCGGGAAAAATGACGAAATTACCCCCGGCGCGATTTTTATTTCAGATCAAACTGCCAAATTTCAGCCAATTCCTACACAGTCGGGAAAAATGACGAAATTACCCCCGACGCGGTTTTTGTTTCCGATCAACAAGTCGAATTTTAGCCAATTCCGACAAAGTCGCGAAAAATGACGAAATTGCCCCGGCGCGATTTTTGTTTCCGATCAACCTGTCAAATTTGAGCCCGTTCCGACACAGTCGAGATAAATGACGAAATTTCCCCTGACGCTATTTTTGTTTTCGATCAAACTGTCAAATTTGAGCCTATTCCGACACAGTCGTGAAAAATGACGAAATTACCCCCGGCGCGATTTTTGTTTCCGATCAACCTGCCAGATTTCAGCCAATTCCGACACAGTCGAGAAAAATGACGAAATTGCCCCCGCGCGCGATTTTTGTTTCCGATCAACCTGTCAAATTCGAGCCTATTCTGACACTGTCGAGAAAAATGACGAAATTGCCCCTGGAGCGATTTTTATTTCAGATCAAACTGCCAAATTTCGACCAATTCCGACACAGTCGAGAAAAATGACGAAATTACCCCCGGCGCGATTTTTGTCTCCGATCAACCTATCAAATTTTAACCAATTCCGACACAGTCGCTAAAAATGACGAAATTGCTCCGGCGCGATTTTTGTTTCAGATCAACTTGTCAAATTTGAGCCCATTCCGACACAGTCGAGAAAAATGACGAAATTGCCCCTGGCGCGATTTTTATTTCAGATCAAACTGCCAAACTTCAGCCAATTCCGACACAGTCGAAAAAAATGACGAACTTGCCCCCGGCGCAGTTTTTGTTTCCGATCAACTTGTCAAATTTGAGCTAATTCCGACACAGTCGTGAGAAATGAAGAAGTTGCCCCCGGCGCTATTTTTATTTCAGATCAAACTGCCAAATTTCGGCCAATTCGGACGCAGTCGAGAAAAATGACGAAATTGCCGCATGAGCGATTTTTGTTTCCGATCAACCTGTCAAATTTCAGCCCATTCCGACATCGTCGCGAAAAATGACGAAAGTTCGGCCGGTACAATTTTTGATTCCGATCAACCTGTCAAATTTGAGCCCATTCCGACACAGTCGAGAAAAATGGCGAAATTGCCCCCGGCGCGATT
>NW_019265946.1:0-8748 GCF_002742605.1 Olea europaea var. sylvestris | reverse complement strand
TGTGTCGGAATGTGCTAAAATTTGACAGGTTGATCGGAAACAAAATCCGCGCCAGGGGCAATTTCGTCATTTTTCGCGACTCTGTCGGAATTGGCTTAAATTTAACAGGTTGATCGGAATCAAAAATCGCTCCGGGGCAATTTCGTCATTTTTCGCGACTGTGTCGGAATGGGCTAAAATTTGACAGGTTGATCGGAAACAAAAATCGCGCCGGGGGCAATTTCGTCATTTTTCGCGACTGTGTCGGAATGGGCTAAAATTTGACAGGTTGATCGGAAACAAAAATCGCGCCGGGGGCAACTTCGTCATTTTTCGCGACTGTGTCGGATTTGGGCTCAAATTTGATAGCTTGATCGGAAACAAAAATCGCGCCGGGGTCAATTTCATTATTTTTCGCGACTGTGTTGGAATGGGCTCAAATTTGAGATGTTGATCTGAAACAAAAATCGCGCCGGGGGCAATTTTGTCATTTTTCGCGGCTATGTCGGTATTGGCTAAAATTTGATAGGTTGATCAGAAACAAAAATCGTGCCACGGGCAATTTTGTCATTTTTCTCGGCTGTGTTGGAATGGGCTCAACTTTAACTGGATGATCGGGAATAAAAACCGCGCCGGGTGAATTTCGTCATTTTTCGCAGCTGTGTCGGAATTGGCAAAAATTTGATAGGTTGATCGGAAACAAAAATCGCGCCGGGGGCTATTTCGTCATTTTTCGCGACTGTGTCGGAATGGGCTAAAATTTGACAGGTTGATCGGAAACAAAAATCGCTCCCGGGGCAATTTCGTCGTTTTTCGATACTGTGTCGGAATGGGCTCAAATTCAACAGGCTGATCGGGAACAAAAATTGCGCCGGGTGAATTTCGTCATTTTTTGCAACAGTGTCGAAATTGGCTAAAATTTGACTGGTTGATCGGAAACAAAAATCGCGCCAGGGGCAATTTCGTCATTTTTCGCGACTGTGTCGGAATGTGCTCGAATTTGACAGGTTTATCGGGAACAAAAAGCGCGCCGAGGGCAATTTCATCATTTTTCGCGCCTGTGTCGGAATTGGCTAAAATTTGTTAGGTTGATCGGAAACAAAAATCGCGCCGGGGGCAATTTAGTCATTTTTCGATACTATGTCGGAATGGGCTCAAATTCAACAGGTTGATTGGGAACAAAAAACCACGCAGGGTGAATTTCGTCATTTTCCGCAACTGTGTCGGAATTGGCTAAAATTTGACAGGTTGGTCGGAAACAAAAATCGCGCCGGGGCAATTTCGTCATTTTTCGCGACTGTGTCGGAATGGGCTAAAATTTGATAGGTTGATTGGAAACAAAAATCGCGCCGGGGGCAATTTCGTCATTTTTCACGACTGTGTCGGAATAGGCCCAAATTTAACTGGTTGATCGGTAACAAAAACTGCACCGGGTGAATTTCGTCATTTTTCGTAACCCTGTCGGAATTGGCTAAAATTTGATAGGTTGATCGGAAACAAAATTCGCGCCGTGGGCAATTTCGTCATTTTTCGCGATGTTGTCGGAATGGGCAAAAATTTGACTGGTTGATCGGAAACAAAAATCGCGCCGTGGATAATTTCGTCATTTTTCGCGACTGTGTCGGAATGGGCTCAAATTTGACAGGTTGATCGGTAACAAAAATCGCGTCGGGGGCCATTTCGTCATTTTTCGCGGCTGTGTCGGTATTGGCTAAAATTTGATAGGTTGATCGGAAACAAAAATCGCGCCGGGGGCAGTTTCGTCATTTTTCGCGACTGTGTCGGAATGGACTAAAATTTGACAGGTTGATCGAAAACAGAAATCGTGCCGCGGGCAATTTCGTCATTTTTCTCGCCTGTGTCAGAATGGGCTCAAATTTAACTGGTTGATCGGGAACAAAAACCGCGCCGGGTGACTTTCATCATTTTTCGCAGCTGTGTCGGAATTAGCTAAAATTTGATAGGTTGATCGGAAACAAAAATCGCGCCGGGGGCCGTTTCGTCAGTTTTCTCGATTGTGTCGAAATCGGCTAAAATTTCACTGGTTGATCGGAAACAACAATCGCGCAGGGGGCAATTTCGTCATTTTTCGCGACTGTGTCGAAATGGGCTGAAATTTGACAGGTAGATTGGAAACAAAAATCGCGCCGGGTGAATTTCATCATTTTTCGCAACCGTGTCGGAATTGGCTGAAATTTGGCAGTTTGTTCGAAAACAAAAATCGCGTTGGGGGCAACTTCATCATTTTTCTCGACTGTGTCGGAATGGGCTAAAATTTAACTGGTTGATCGGAAAAAAAAATCGCGCCCGGGGCAATTTCGACATTTTTCGCGACTGTGTCGGAATGGGTTAAAAATTGACAGGTTGATCGGGAACAAAGACCGCGCCGGGGGCAATTTCGTCATTTTTTGCGATGGAGTTGGAATGGGCTAAAATTTGACTGGTTGATCGGGAACAAAAATCGCGCCGGGGGCAATTTCGTCATTTTTCGCGACTGTGTCGGAATGGGCTAAAATTGGACTGGTTGCTCGGGTACAAAAATCGCGTCGGGGTTCGCGACTGTGTCGGAATGGGCTCAAATTCAACAGGTTGATCGAGTAGAAAAATCGCGCCGGGAGAATTTCGTAATTTTTCGCAACTGTGTTGGAATTGTCTAAAATTTGAAAGGTTGATCGGAAACAAAAATCGCTCCGAGGGCTATTTCGTCATTTTTCACGACTGTGTCAAAATAGGCTAAAATTTGACAGGTTGATCGGAAACAAAAATCGCGCTCGGGGCAATTTCGTCATTTTTCGATACTGTGTCGGAATGGGCTAAAATTGGACTGGTAGATCGGGTACAAAAATCGCGCCAGGGTTCGCGACTGTGTCGGAATGGACTCAAATTCAACAGGTTGATCGGGAACAAAAATCGCACCGGGTGAATTTCGTCATTTTTCGCAACTGTGTCGGAATTGGCTAAAATTTGACAGGTTGATCGTAAACAAAAATCGCGCCAGGGGCAATTTCGTGATTTTTCGCGACTGTGTCGGAATGGGCTAAAATTTGTTAGGTTGATCGGAAACAAAAATCGCGCCGGGGGCAATTTAGTCATTTTTCGATACTATGTCGGAATGGGCTCAAATTCAACAGGTTGATTGGGAACAAAAAACCACGCAGGGTGAATTTCGTCATTTTTCGCAACTGTGTCGGAATTGGCTAAAATTTGACAGGTTGGTCGGAAACAAAAATCGCGCCGGGGCAATTTCGTCATTTTTTGCGACGATGTCGAAATGGTGGGCAAAAATTTGATTGGTTGATCGGAAACAAAAACCGCGCCGGGGATAATTTCGTCATTTTTCGCAACTGTGTCGGAGTGGGCTGAAATTTGACAGGTTGATCGGAAGCAAAAATCGCGCCGGGGTCAATTTCGTCATTTTTCGCAACTATGTCGGAATGAGCTAAAATTTGACAGGTTGATTAGAAACAAAAATCGCGCCTAGGGCAATTTCGTCATTTTTCGCGACGATGTCGGAATGGGCTAAAATTTGACTGGTTGATCGGAAAAAAAAACCGCGCTGGGTGCAATTTCATCATTTTTTGTGACTGTGTCGGAATGGGCTGAAATTTGACAGGTTGATCGAAAATAAAAATCGCCCTGGGGGCAATTTCGTCATTTTTCTCGACTTTGTCGAAATGGACTAAAATTTGATTGGTTGATCGGAAACAAAAACTGCGCCGGGGGCAATTTCGTCATTTTTCAAGACTGTGCCGGAATTGGCTAAAATTTGACGGGTTGATCGGAAACAAAAAACTGCGCCGGGGGCAGTTTCGTCAATTTTCGCGACTGTTTCGGAATGGGCTAAAATTTGACAGGTTGATCGGAAACAAAAACCGCGCCGTGGGCAATTTCGTCATTTTTCGCGGCTGTGTCGGTATTGGCTAAAATTTGATTGGTTGATCGGAAACAAAAATCGCGCCCGGGGCAATTTCGTCATTTTTCGCGACTGTGTCGGAATGGGCTAAAATTTGACAGGTTGATCGAAAACAAAAATCGTGCCGCGGGCAATTTCGTCATTTTTCTCGCCTGTGTCAGAATGGGCTCAAATTTAACTGGTTGATCGGGAACAAAAACCGCGCCGGGTGAATTTCGTCATTTTTCGCAGCTGTGTCGGAATTAGCTAAAATTTGATAGGTTGATCGGAAACAAAAATCGCGTCGGGGGCAGTTTCGTCAGTTTTCTCGACTGTGTCGAAATCGGCTAAACTTTGACTGGTTGATCGGAAACAACAACCGCGCCGGTGGCAATTTTGTCATTTTTCGCGACTGTGTCGAAATGGGCTGAAATTTGACAGGTAGATTGGAAACAAAAATCGCGCCGGGTGAATTTCGACATTTTTCGCAACCGTGTCGGAATTGGCTGAAATTTGGCAGTTTGATCGGAAATAAAAATCGCGCCGGGGGCAATTTCGTCATTTTTCGCGACTGTGTCGGAATGGGTTAAAAATTGACAGGTTGATCGGGAAAAAAGACCGCGCCGGGGGCAATTTCGTCATTTTTCTCGACTGTGTCGGAATGGGCTCAAATTTGACTGGTTGATTGGGAACAAAAATTGCGCCGAGGGGAATTTCGTCATTTTTCGCGACTGTGTCGGAATGGGTTAAAAATTGACAGGTTGATCGGGAAAAAAGACCGCGCCGGGGGCAATTTCGTCATTTTTTGCGATGGTGTCGGAATGGGCTAAAATTTGACTGGTTGATTGGGAACAAAAATTGCGCCGAGGGCAATTTCGTCATTTTTCGCGACTGTGTCGGAATGGGCTAAAATGGACTGGTTGATTAGAAACAAAAATCGCGCCTAGGGCAATTTCGTCATTTTTCGCGACGATGTCGGAATGGGCTAAAATTTGACTGGTTGATCGGAAACAAAAACCGCGCTGGGTGCAATTTCATCATTTTTGGTGACTGTGTCGGAATGGGCTGAAATTTGGCAGGTTGATCGAAAATAAAAATCGCCCTGGGGGCAATTTCGTCATTTTTCTCGACTGTGTCGAAATGGACAAAAATTTGATTGGTTGATCGGAAACAAAAACTGCGCCGGGGGCAATTTCGTCATTTTTCGCGACTGTGCCGGAATTGGTTAAAATTTGACGGGTTGATCGGAAACAAAAAATCGCGCTGGGGGCAATTTCGTCAATTTTCGCGACTGTTTCGGAATGGGCTAAAATTTGACAGGATGATCGGAAACAAAAACCGTGTCGTGGGCAATTTCGTCATTTTTCGCGGTCGTGTCGGTATTGGCTAAAATTTGATGGGTTGATCGGAAACAAAAATCGCGCCCAGGGCAATTTCGTCATTTTTCGCGACTGCATCGAAATGGGCTGAAATTTGACAGGTAGATTGGAAACAAAAATCGCACCGGGTGAATTTCGTCATTTTTCGCAACCGTGTCGGAATTGGCTGAAATTTGGCAGTTTGTTCGAAAATAAAAATCACGTTGGGGGCAATTCCATCATTTTTCTCGACTGTGTCGGAATGGGCTAAAATTTGACTGGTTGATCGGAAACAAAAACCATGCCCGGGGCAATTTCGTCATTTTTCGCGACTGTGTCGGAATGGGTTAAAAATTGACAGGTTGATCGGGAACAAAGACCGCGCCGGGGGCAATTTCGTCATTTTTTGCGATGGTGTCGGAATGGGCTAAAATTTGACTGGTTGATCGGGAACAAAAATCGCGCCGGGGGCAATTTCGACATTTTTCGCGACTGTGTCGGAATGGGGTAAAATTCGACTGATTGCTCGGGTACAAAAACCTCGTCGGGGTTCGCGACTGTGTCGGAATGGGCTCAAATTCAACAGGTTGATCGGGAAGAAAAATCGCGCCGGGTGAATTTAGTCATTTTTCGTAACTGTGTCGGAAATGGCTAAAATTTGACGGGTTGATCGGAAACAAAATTCGCGCAGTGGGCAATTTCGTCGTTTTTCGCGACGATGTCGGAATGGGCTAAAATTTGACTGGTTGATCGGAAACAAAAACCGCGCACTGGATAATTTCGTCATTTTTCGCGACTGTGTCGGAGTGGGCTGAAATTTGACAGGTTGATCGGAAACAAAAATCGCGCCGGGGTCAGTTGCGTTATTTTTCGCGACTGTGTCGGAATGTGCTCAAATTTGACAGATCGATCGGGAACAAAAAGCGCGCCGAGGGTAATTTTGTCATTTTTCGAGCCTGTGTCGGAATTGGCTAAAATTTGATAGGTTGATCGGAAGCAAAAATCGCGCCGGGGGCAATTTCGTCATTTTTCTATACTATGTCGGAATGGGCTCTAATTCAACAGGTTGATCGGGAACAAAAACCGCGCCGGGGGCAATTTCGTCATTTTTCTATACTATGTCGGAATGGGCTCTAATTCAACAGGTTGATCGGGAACAAAAACCACGCCGGGTGAATTTCGTCATTTTCCGCAACAGTGTCGGAATTGGCTAAAATTTGACGGGTTGATCGGAAACAAAAATCGCGCCGTGGGTAATTTCGTCATTTTTCGCGGCTGTGTCGGTATTGGCTAAAATTTGATAGATTGATCGGAAACAAAAATCGCGCCCGGGGCAATTTCGTCATTTTTCGCGACTGTGTCGGAATGGGCTAAAATTTGACAGGTTGATAGAAAACAAAAATCGTGCCGCGGGCAATTTCGTCATTTTTCTCGCCTGTGTCAGAATGGGCTCAAATTTAACTGGTTGATCGGGAACAAAAATCGCACCGGGTGAATTTCGTCATTTTTCGCGACTGTGTCGGAATAGGCTCAAATTTAACAGGTTGATCGGTAACACAAACTGCACCAGGTGAATTTCATCTTTTTTCGCAACTGTGTCGGAATTGGCTAAAATTTGACAGGTTGATCGGAAACAAAATTCGCGCCGTGGGCAATTTTGTCATTTTTAGCGACGATGTCAGAATGGGCAAAAATTTGACTGGTTGATCGGAAAAAAAAATCGCGCCGGGGATAATTTCGTCATTTTTCGCGACTGTGTCGGAGCGGGCTGAAATTTGACATGTTGATCGGAAACAAAAATCGCGCCGGGGTCAATTTCGTCATTTTTCAAGACTGTGTCGGAATGTGCTCAAATTTGACAGGTTGATCAGGAACAAAAACCGCGCCGGGGGCAATTTCTTCGTTTTTCGCGCCTGTGTCGGAATTGGCTAAAATTTGATAGGTTGATCGGAAACAAAAATTGCGCCGGGGGCAATTTCGTCATTTTTTGCGACTGTGTCGAAATGGGCTAAAATTTGACAGGTTGATTAGAAACAAAAATCGCGCTTAGGGCAATTTCGTCATTTTTCGCGACGATGTCGGAATGGGCTAAAATTTGACTGGTTGATCGGAAACAAAAACCGCGCTGGGTGCAATTTCATCATTTTTGGTGACTGTGTCGGAATGGGCTGAAATTTGGCAAGTTGATCGAAAATAAAAATCGCCCTGGGGGCAATTTCGTCATTTTTCTCGACTGTGTCGAAATGGACAAAAATTTGATTGGTTGATCGGAAACAAAAACTGCACCGGGGGCAATTTCGTCATTTTTCGCGACTGTGCCGGAATTGGTTAAAATTTGACGGGTTGATTGGAAACAAAAAACCGCGCCGGGGGCAATTTCGTCAATTTTCGCGACTGTTTCGGAATGGGCTAAAATTTGACAGGATGATCGGAAACAAAAATCGCGCCGTGGGCAATTTCGTCATTTTTCGCGGCTGTGTCGGTATTGGCTAAAATTTGATAGGTTGGTCGGAAACAAAAATCGCGCCCGGGGCAATTTCGTCATTTTTCGCGACTGTGTCGGAATGGGCTAAAATTTGACAGGTTGATCGAAAACAAAAATCGTGCCGCGGGCAATTTCGTCATTTTTCTCGCCTGTGTCAGAATGGGCTCAAATTTAACTGGTTGATCGGGAAAAAAACCGCGCCGGGTGAATTTCGTCATTTTTCGCAGCTGTGTCGAAATTAGCTAAAATATGATAGGTTGATCGGAAACAAAAATCGCTCCGGGGGCAGTTTCGTCAGTTTTCTCGACTGTGTCGGAATGGGCTAAAATTTGACAGGATGATCGGAAACAAAAATCGCTCCGGGGGCAGTTTCGTCAGTTTTCTCGACTGTGTCGAAATCGGCTAAACTTTCACTGGTTGATCGAAAAAAACAACCGCGTCGGGGGCAATTTCGTCATTTTTCGCGACTGTATCGAAATGGGCTGAAATTTGACAGGTAGATTGGAAACAAAAATCGCGCTGGGTGAATTTCGTCATTTTTCGCAACCGTGTCGGAATTGGCTGGAATTGGCAGTTTGTTCGAAAATAAAAATCGCGTTGGGGGCAATTTCATCATTTTTCTCGACTGTGTCGGAATGGGCTAAAATTTGACTGGTTGATCGGAAACAAAAACCGCGCCCGGGGCAATTTCATCATTTTTCGCGACTGTGTCGGAATGGGTTAAAAATTGACAGGTTGATCGGGAACAAAGACCGCGCCGGGGGTAATTTCGTCATTTTTTGCGATGGTGTCGGAATGGGCTAAAATTCGACTGGTTGATCGGGGACAAAAATCGCGTCGGGGCAATTTCGTCATTTTTCGCGACAGTGTCGGAATGGGCTAAAATTGGACTGGTTGCTCGGGTACAAAAATCGCGTCGGGGTTCGCGACTGTGTTTGAATGGGCTCAAATTCAACATGTTGATCGTGAAGAAAAACCGCGCCGGGTGAATTTAGTCATTTTTCGTAACTGTGTCGGAATTGGCTAAAATTTGC
>NW_019265945.1:0-8751 GCF_002742605.1 Olea europaea var. sylvestris | reverse complement strand
AAATATTCAAGTGCTCATTCTTTAGAAAAATGGCTAAAATCCCTCATACGTCACGACGAAGTTGTGAGATCAATCCAAAATGGCCGCTACATTTCCAAAGGTAGCGCTCAATTCTTCGTACGCCGACTATCCAAGCGTTCGAAATATTCAAGTGCTCATTCTTTACACAAATGGCTAAAATCCCTCATACGTCACGACGAACTAGTGAGATCAATCCAAAACGGTCGCTACATTTCCAAAAAGTACTTATGGGCCCAAAGCGAACACCGTGTGCAAAGGTTATGCTCGATTCTTCGTACGCCGACTATCCAAGCGTTCGAAATATTTAAGTGCTCATTCGTTCGAAAAATGGCTCAAATCCCTCATACGTCATGACGAAGTTGTGAGTTCAATCCAAAATGGTTGCTACATTTCCAAAAAGTACTTATGGGCCCAAAATGGACGCCGTGTGCAAAAGTTACGATCAATTCTTCGTACGACGACTCTCCAAGCGTTCCAAATATGCAAGTGCTCGTTCTATAGAAAAAGGCTGAAATCACTCATACGTCACGACGAAGTCTTCAGTTCAATCCAAAACAGTCGCTACATGACCAAAAAGTACTTATGGTCCCACAATGGACACCGTGTGCAAAAATTGCGCTCAATACGTCGTACGCCGACTCCCCAAGCGTTCCAAAAATACAAGTGCTCATTCTTTAGAAAAAAGGCCGAAATCCCTCATACGTCACGACGAAGTCTTGAGTTCAATCCAAAACGGTCGCCACATTTCCAAAAAGTACTTATGGGCCCAAAACGGACACCGTGTGCAAAAGTTACGCTCAATTCTTCGTACGTCAACTCTCCAAGCGTTCCAAATATGCAAGTGCTCATTCTTTAGAAAAAAAGCCGAAATCCCTCATACGTCACGACCAAATTTTGAGTTCAATCCAAAACGGTCGCTACATTTCCAAAAAGTACTTATGGGCCCAAGACGGACACCGTGGGCAAAAGTTACGCTCAATTCTTCATACGCCGACTATCCAAGCGTTCGAAATATTCAAGTGCTCATTCTTTTGAAAAATGGCTCAAATCCCTCTACGTCACGACGAAGTTGTGAGTTCAATCCAAAACTGTCGCTACATTTCCAAAAAGTACTTATGGGCCCAAGACGGACACCGTGTGCAAAAGTTACGCTCAATTCTTCGTACGCTGACTATCCAAGCATTCGAAATATTCAAGTGCTCATTCTTTAGAAAAATGGCTAAAATCCCTCATACGTCATGACGAAGTAGTGAGATCAATCCAAAACGGTCGCTACATTTCCAAAAAGTACTTATGGGCCCAAAACGAACACCGTGTGCAAAGGTTATGCTCGATTCTTCGTACGCCGACAATCCAAGCGTTCCAAAAATACAAGTGCTCATTCTTTAGAAAATAGGCCGAAATCCCCATACCTCACGACAAAGTCTTGAGTTCAATCCAAAACGGTCGCTACATTTCCAAAAAGTACTTATGGGCAAAAAACGGACACCGTGTGCAAAAGTTACGCTCAATTCTTCGTACGTCGACTCTCCAAGCTTTCCAAATATGCAAGTGCTCATTCTTTAGAAAAAAAAGCCGAAATCCCTCATACGTCACGACGAAGTCTTGAGTTCAATCCAAAACGGTCGCTACATTTCCAAAAAGTAATTACGGGCCCAAGACGGACATCGAGTGCAAAAGTTACCTCAATTGTTCGTACACTGACTCTCCAAACGTTCCAAATATGCAAGTGCTCATTCTATAGAAAATGGCTGAAATCACTCGTACTTCACGACGAAGTCTTGAGTTCAATCCAAAACGGTCGCTACATTTCCAAAAAGTACTTATGGGCCCAAAACGGACACCGTGTGCAAAAGTTGCGCTCAAGTCTTCGTACTACGACTCCCCAAGCGTTCCAAAAATACAAGTGCTCATTCTTTAGAAAATAGGCCGAAATTCCACATACGTCACGACGAAGTCTTGAGTTCAATCCAAAACGGTCGCTACATTACCAAAAAGTACTTATGGGCCCAAATCGGACACCGTGTGCAAAAGTTGCGCTCAATACGTCGTACGCCGACTCCCCAAGCGTTCCAAAAATCTAAGTGCTCATTCTTTAGAAAAAAGGCCAAAATCCCTCATACGTCACGACGAAGTCTTGAGTTCAATCCAAAACGGTCGCTACGTTTCGAAAAAGTACTTATGGGCCCAAAACGGACACCGTGTGCAAAAGTTAAGCTCAATTCTTCGTACGTCGACTCTCCAAGCGTTCCAAATATGCAAGTGCTCATTCTTTAGAAAAAAAAGCCGAAATCCCTCATACGTCACGACGAAGTCTTGAGTTCAATCCAAAACGGTCGCTACATTTCCAAAAAGTACTTATGGGCCCAAAACGTACACCGTGTACAAAAGTTGCGCTCAATTCTTCGTACTACGACTCCCCAAGCGTTCCAAAAATAGAAGTGCTCATTCTTTAGAAAATAGGCCGAAATCCCTCATACGTCACAACGAAGTCTAGAGTTCAAACCAAAACGATCGCTACATTTCCAAAAAGTACTTATGGGCCCAAAATAGACACCGTGTGCAAAAGTTACGTTCAATTCTTTGTACGCCGACTATCCAAGCGTTCCAAATTTTCAAGTGCTCATTCTTCAAAAAATGGCCAAAATCCCTCATACGTCACGACGAAGTGGTGAGATCAATCCAAAACGGTTGCTACATTTTCAAAGAGTACTTATGGGCCCAAAATGGACGCCGTGTGCAAAAGTTACGTTCAATTCTTCGTACGCCGACTCTCCAACCGTTCCAAATATGCAAGTGTTCATTCTTTAGAAAAAAAGTTGAAATCCCTCATACGTCACGACGAAGTATTGAGTTCAATCCAAAACGGTCGCTACATTTCCAAAAAGTACTTATGGGCCCAAGACGGACACCGTGTGCAAAAGTTACGCTCAATTCTTCGTACGCCGACTCTCGAAGCGTTCCAAATATATAAGTGCTCATTCTATAGGAAAAGGCCGAAATCACTCATACGTCACGATGAAGTCTTGAGTTCAATCCAATACGGTCGCTACATTTCCAAAAAGTACTTATGGGCCCAAAACAGACACCGTGTGCAAAAGTTGCGCTCAATTCTTCGTACGCCGACTTCCCAAGCGTTCCAAAAATACAAGTGCTCATTCTTTAGAAAAAAGGCCGAAATCCCTCAAACGTCACGACGAAGTCTTGAGTTCAATCCAAAACGGTCGCTACATTTCCAAAAAGTACTTAAGGGCCCAAAACGGACACCGTGTGCAAAAGTTACGCTCAATTCTTCGTACGTCGACTCTCCAAGCGTTCCAAATATGCAAGTGCTCATTGTTTAGAAAAAAAGCCGAAATTCTTCATACGTCACGACGAAGTATTGAGTTCAATCCAAAACGGTCGCTACATTTCCAAAAAGTACTTATGGGCCCAAGACGGACGCCGTGTGCAAAAGTTACGCTCAATTCTTCGTACGCCGACTATCCAAGAGTTCGAAATATTCAAGTGCTCATTCTTTAGAAAAATGGCTAAATTCCCTCATACGTCACGACGAAGTGGTGAGATCAACCCAAAACGGTCGCTACATTTCCAAAAAGTACTTATGGACCCAAAACGGACACCGTGTGCAAAGGTTACGCTCAATTCTTCGTACGCCGACTATCCAAGCGTTCGAAATATTCAAGTGCTCATTCCTTCGAAAAATGTCTCAAATCCCTCATACGTCACGACGACGTTGTGAGTTCAATCCAAAACGGTTGCTACATTTCCAAAAAGTACTTATGGGCCCAAAATGGACGCCGTGTGCAAAAGTTACACTCAATTCTTTCGTACACCGACTCTCCAAGCGTTCCAAATATACAAGTGCTCATTCTATAGAAAAAGGCCAAAATCACTCATACATCATGACGAAGTCTTGAGTTGAATCCATAACGGTCGCAACATTTCAAAATAGTACTTATGGGCCCAAAACGGACACCGTGTGCAAAAGTTGCGCTCAATTCTTCGTACGCCGACTCCCCAAGCGTTCGAAAAATACAAGTGCTCATTCTTTAGAAAATAGGTAGAAATCCCTCATACGTCACGACCAAGTCTTAAGTTCAATCCAAAAGGGTCGCTATATTTCGAAAAAGTACTTATGGGCCCAAAACGGACACCGTGTGCAAAAGTTACGCTCAATTCTTCGTACGTCGACTCTCCAAGCGTTCCAAATATGCAACTGCTCATTCTTTAGAAAAAAAGCGAAAATCCCTCATACGTCAAGATGAAGTCTTGAGTTCAATCCAAAACGGTCGTTATATTTCCAAAAAGTACTTATGGGCCCAAGATGGACACCGTGTGCAAAAGTTACGCTCAATTGTTCGTACACCGACTCTCCAAGCGTTCCAAATATGCAAGTGCTCATTTTATAGAAAAATGCCGAAATCACTCATACGTCACGACGAAGTCTTGAGTTCAATCCAGAACGGTCACTACATTTCCAAAAAGTACTTATGGGCCCAAAACGGACACGGTGTGCAAAAGTTGCGCTCAATTCTTCGTACGCCGACTCCCCAAGCGTTCCAAAAATACAAGTGCTCATTCTTTCGAAAATAGGCCAAAATCCCTCATACGTCACGACGAAGTCTTGAGTTCAATCCAAAATGGTCGCTACATTTCCAAAAAGTACTTATGGGCCAAAAACGGACACCGTGTGCAAAAGTTGCGCTCAATTCTTCGTACGTCGACTCTCCAAGCTTTCCAAATATGAAAGTGCTCATTCTTTAGAAAAAAGGCCGAAATCCCTCATACGTCACGACGAAGTCTTGAGTTCAATCCAAAACGGTCGCTACATTTCCAAAAAGTACTTATGGCCCCAAGATGGACACTGTGTGCAAAAGTTACGCTCAATTCTTTGTACGCCGACTATCCAAGCGTTCCAAATTTTCAAGTGCTCATTCTTTCGAAAAATGGCTAAAATCCCTCATACGTCACGACGAAGTCTTGAGTTCAATCCAAAACGTTCGCTACATTTCCAAAAAGTGCTTATGGGCCCAAAGTGGACGTCGTGTGCAAAAGTTACGCTCAATTCTTTCGTACGCCGACTCTCCAAGCGTTCCAAATATGGAAGTGCTCATTCTATAGAAAAAGGCCGCAACCACTCATACATCATGACGAAGTCTTGAGTTCAATCGAAAATGGTCGCTACATTTCAAAAAAGTACTTATGGGCCCAAAACGGACACCGTGTGCAAAAGTTGCGCTCAATTCTTCGTACGCCGACTCCCCAAGCGTTCCAAATATGCAAGTGCTCATTCTATAGAAAAAGGTCGAAACCACTCATACGTCATGACGAAGTCTTGAGTTCAATCCAAAACGGTCGCTACATTCCAAAAAAGTACTTATGGGCCCAAAACGGACACCATGTGCAAAAGTTACGCTCAATTCTTCGTACGCCGACTCTCCAAGCGTTCCAAATATGCAAGTGCTCATTCTTTAGAAAAAAGGCCGAAATCCCACATACGTTAAGACGAATTATTGAGTTCAATCCAAAATGGTCGCTACATTACCAAAAATTACTTATGGGCCCAAAACGGACACCGTGTACAAAAGTTGCGCACAATACGTCATACGCCGACTCCCCAAGCGTTCCAAAAATGCAAGTGCTCATTCTTTAGAAAAAAGGCCGAAATCCCTCATACGTCACGACGAAGTCTTGAGTTCAATCCAAAACGGTCGCTACATTTCCAAAAAGTACTTATGGGCCCAAACGGACACCGTGTGCAAAAGTTACGCTCAATTCTTCGTACGTCGACTCTCCAAGCGTTCCAGATATGCAAGTGCTCATTCTTTAGAAAAAAAGCCAAAATCCCTCATACGTCACGACGAAGTCTTGAGTTCAATCCAAAACGGTCGCTACATTTCCAAAAAGTACTTACGGGCCCAAAACGGACACCGTGTGCAAAAGTTGCGCTCAATTCTTCGTACTATGACTCCCCAAGCGCTCCAAAAATACAAGTTCTCATTCTTTAGAAAATAGGTTGAAATCCCTCATATGTCACGACGAAGTCTTGAGTTCAATCCAAAACGGTCGCTACATTTCCAAAAAGTACTTATGGGCCCAAGACGGACACCGCGTGCAAAAGTTACGCTCAATTCATCGTACGCCGACTCTCCAAGCGTTCCAAATATGCAAGTGCTCATTCTATAGAAAAAGGCCTAAATCACTCATACGTCATGACGAAGTCTTGAGTTCAATCCAAAACGGTCACTACATTACCAAAAAGTACTTATGGGCCCAAAACGGACACCGTGTGCAAAAGTTGCGCTCAATACGTCGTACGTCGACTTCCCAAGCGTTCCAAAAATACAAGTTCTCATTCTTTAGAAAAAAGGCCGTAATCCCTCATACGTCACGATGAAGTCTTTAGTTTAATCCAAAACGGTCGCTACATTTCCAAATAGTACTTATGGGCCCAAAACGGACACCGCGTGCAAAAGTTATGCTCAATTCTTCGTACGTCGACTCTCCAAGCTTTCCAAATATGAAAGTGCTCATTCTTTAGAAGAAATGCCGGAATCCCTCGTACGTCACGATGAAGTCTTGAGTTCAATCCAAAACGGTCGTTACATTTCCAAAAAGTACTTATGGGCCCAAGACGGACACCGTGTGCAAAAGTTACGCTCAATTCTTCGTACGCCGACTATCCAAGCGTTCGAAATATTCAAGTGCTCATTCTTTAGAAAAATGGCTAAAATCCCTCATACGTCACGACGAAGTGGTGAGATCAATCCAAAACGGTCGCTACATTTCCAAAAAGTACTTATGGGCCCAAAACGGACACCGTGTGCAAAGGTTACGCTCAATTCTTCGTACGCAGACTATCCAAGCTTTCGAAATATTCAAGTGCTCATTCCTTCTAAAAATGGCTCAAATCCCTCATACGTCACGACGATGTTGTGAGTTCAATCCAAAACGGTTGGTACATTTCCAAAAAGTACTTATGGGCCCAAAATGGACGCCGTGTGCAAAAGTTACGCTCAATTCTTTCGTACGCCGACTCTCCAAGCGTTCCAAAAATACAAGTGCTCATTCTTTAGAAAATAGGCCGAAATCCCCATACCTCACGACAAAGTCTTGAGTTCAATCCAAAACGGTCGCTACATTTCCAAAAAGTACTTATGGGCAAAAAACGGACACCGTGTGCAAAAGTTACGCTCAATTCTTCGTACGTCGACTCTCCAAGCTTTCCAAATATGTAAGTGCTCATTCTTTAGAAAAAAAAGCCGAAATCCCTCATACATCACGACGAAGTCTTGAGTTCAATCCAAAACGGTCGCTACATTTCCAAAAAGTACTTACGGGCCCAAGACGGACATCGAGTGCAAAAGTTACGCTCAATTGTTCGTACACCGACTCTCCAAGCGTTCCAAATATGCAAGTGCTCATTCTATAGAAAAAGGCTGAAATCACTCGTACTTCAAGACGAAGTCTTGAGCTCAATCCAAAACGATCGCTACATTTCCAAAAAGTACTTATGGGCCCAAAATGGACACCGTGCGCAAAAGTTGCGCGCAAGTCTTCGTACTACGACTCCCCAAGCGTTCCAAAAATACAAGTGCTCATTCTTTAGAAAATAGGCCGAAATTCCACATACGTCACGACGAAGTCTTGAGTTCAATCCAAAACGGTCGCTACATTACCAAAAAGTACTTATGGGCCCAAATCGGACACCGTGTGCAAAGGTTGCGCTCAATACGTCGTACACCGACTCCCCAAGCGTTCCAAAAATCTAAGTGCTCATTCTTTAGAAAAAAGGCCAAAATCCCTCATACGTCATGACGAAGTCTTGAGTTCAATCCAAAACGGTCGCTACGTTTCCAAAAAGTACTTATGGGCCCAAAACGGACACCGTGTGCAAAAGTTACGCTCAATTCTTTGTACGTCGACTCTCCAAGCGTTCCAAATATGCAAGTGCTCATTCTTTAGAAAAAAAAGCCGAAATCCCTCATACGTCACGACGAAGTCTTGAGTTCAATCCAAAACGGTCGCTACATTTCCAAAAAGTACTTATGGGCCCAAAACGTACACCGTGTACAAAAGTTGCGCTCAATTCTTCGTACTACGACTCCCCAAGCGTTCCTAAAATAGAAGTGCTCATTCTTTAGAAAATAGGCCGAAATCCCTCATACGTCACGACGAAGTCTTGAGTTCAATCCAAAACGATCGCTACATTTCCAAAAAGTACTTATGGGCCCAAAATAGACACCGTGTGCAATAGTTGCGCTCAATTCTTTGTACGCCGACTATCCAAGCGTTCCAAATTTTCAAGTGCTCATTCTTCGAAAAATGGCTAAAATCCCTCATACGTCATGACAAAGTTGTGAGATCAATCCAAAACGGTCGCTACATTTTCAAAGAGTAATATGGGCCCAAAATGACGCCGTGTGCAAAAGTTACGCTCAATTCTTCGTACGCCGACTCTCCAACCGTTCCAAATATGTAAGTGTTCATTCTTTAGAAAAAAAGTTGAAATCCCTCATACGTCACGATGAAGTATTGAGTTCAATCCAAAACGGTCGCTACATTTCCAAAAAGTACTTATGGGCCAAAGACGGACACCATGTGCAAAAGTTACGCTCAATTCTTCGTACGCCGACTCTCGAAGCGTTCCAAATATGTAAGTGCTCATTCTATAGGAAAAGGCCGAAATCACTCATACGTCACGACGAAGTCTTGAGTTCAATCCAA
>NW_019265944.1:0-8752 GCF_002742605.1 Olea europaea var. sylvestris | reverse complement strand
GATTTTATTATAACTTAGGGTTTGTTCATTTTTGGCGAATTGCTGGTCTAATTCGATTGGAATCGAGCCAATTAAAAGTGGCTTGGGATTTCAGGATAACTTTGAGTTTGTTCATTTTTGGCGAATTGCTAGTCCAATTCGATTGGATTCAAGCTAATGAAAAGTGGCAGTCGATTTTAGGATAACATCGGCTTCATTCATTTTTGACGAATTGCTAGTCGAATTCGACTGGAATCAAGCTAATGAAAAGTGGTTTTTTATTTCATGATAACTTTGGGTTTGTTTGTTTCTAGCGAATTCTAGTCTTATTCGATTTGAATCAGGCAGATGAAAAGTGGCTTTTGATTTCATGATAACTTTGAGTTTGTTCATTTTTGATGATTCGCTAGTATAATTTGATTGGAATCGAGCCATTGAAATGTGGTTTTCAATTTCAAGATAACTTCGGGTTAGTTCATTTTTGGCGAATTACTACTCTAATTCAACTGGAATCGAGCCGAAGAAAAGTGGTTTTTGATTCATGATAACTTCAGGTTTGTTCATTTTTTGCGAATTGCTAGTCTAATTTGATTGGAATCGAGCTACTGAAAAGTGGGTTTTGATTTCAAGATAACTTTGTGTCTTTTTGTTTTTGGCGAATTGCTAGTCTAATTCGATTGGAATCGATCAATTGAAAAGTTGTTTTTAATATCATGATAACTTTGGGCTTGTTCGTTTCTGACGAATTGCTAGTCTAATTCGATTGGAATCGAGCCAATGAAAAGTGGCTTTTGATTTCATGATCACTTCGAGTTTGTCCGTTTTTCAAAAATTCCTAGTCTAATTCAACTGGAATAGAGCCAATGAAAAGTGCTATTTGATTTCTTGATAAATTCGGGTTTGGTCATTTTTGGTGAAATGCTAGCCTAATTCGATTGGAATCGAGCCAATGAAAAGTGGCTTTCGATTTCAAGATACCTTTGGCTTCATTCGTTTTTGGCGCATTACTAGTCGAATTCGATTGGAATCGAGCCATTGAAAAGTGGTTTTTGTTTTCATAATAACTTCGGGTTTGTTCATTTTCGAGAATTTCTTGTCTACTTCGACTGGAATCGGGCCAATGAAAAGGGGTTTTGATTTCGTGATAACTTCGGGTTTGTTCATTTTTAGTGAATTGCTAGTCTGATTCGATTGGAATCATGCCAATGAAAAGTTATTGTTTATTTCATGATAACTTTGGGTTTGTTCATTTTTGGCGAATTGCCAGCCCAATTCGATTGGAATCGAGCTAATGAAAGTGGTTTTTGATCTCATGATAACTTTGGGTTTGTTCATTTTTGGCGAATTTCTAGTCTAATTCGATTGGAATCGAGCCAATGAAAAGTTGTTTTTGATCTCATGATAACTTCGGGTTTGTTCATTTTTGGCGAATTGCTAGTCTATTTCGATTGGAATCGAGCCAATGAAGAGTTGTTTTTATTTCACGATAACTTCGGGTCTTTTCATTTTTGGCGAGTTACTAGTCTAATTCGATTGGAATCGAGCCAGTGAACAGTTGTTTTTGATATCATGATAACTTCGGGTTTGTTCATTTCTGGCGAATTGCTAGTCTAATTCGATTGGAATCGAGTAAATGAAAATTCGCTTTTGATTTCATGGTAACTTCACGTTTGCTTATTTTTTACTAATCGCTTGTCAAATTCGATTGGAATCGAATGAAAAGTTGATTTTGATTTCATGATAACTTTGAGTTTGTTCATTTTTTATGAATCGCTAGTCTAATTCGATTGAAATCGAGCCAATGAAAAGTGGTTTTTGATTTCATGATAACTTTGTGTTTGTTCATTTTTGACGAATCGCTAGTCTAATTCCATTGGAATCGAGCCAATGAAAAATGTCCTTTGATATCATGATAACTTCGTGTTTGTTTGTTTCTCGCGAATCACTTGTCAAATTCGATTGGACTCGAGCTAGTCTAATTCAATTGGAATGAGCCCATGAAATGTGTATTTTGATTTCGTGACACCTTCGAGTTTGTTCGTTTTTAATGAATCGCTCGTCAAAATTTTATTTGAATTGAGCCAATGAAAAGTGGCTTTCGATTTCAGGATAACTTCGGCTTTATTTGTTTTTAGCGAATGTCTAGTCGAATTTAACTGGAATCGAGCCAGTTACAAGTGGTCTTTGATTTTCATGATAACTTCGAATTTGTTCTGTTTTGGCGAATTACCAGTCTAATTCGACTGGAATTGAGCCAACGAAAAGTAGTTTTTGATTTCATCATAACTTCAGGTTCGTTCATTTTTGGCCAATTGCTAGTCTAATTCGATTGGAATCGAGCCAATGAAAAGTTGTTTTTGATTTCATGATAAGTTCGGGTTTGTTCGTTTTTGGTGAATAGGTAGCCTAATTCGATTGGAATCTAGCCAATGAAAAGTTGTTTTTGATTTCATGATAACTTTGGATTTATTCATTTTTGACGAGTTGCTAGCGTAATTCGACTAGAATCGATCCAATAAAAAGTGGTTTATGATCTCATGATAACTTCGGGTATGTTCATTTTGGACGAATTCCTTGTCTAATTCGATTGGAATCGAGCCAATGAAAATTGGTTTTTGATTTCAAGATAACTTCGGGTTTGTTCATTTTAGGCAAATTGCTAGTCTAATTCGATTGGAATCGAGCCAATGAAAAGTGGTTTTTGATATCATTATGACTTCGGGTTTGTTCATGTTTGGCGAATTGCTAGTCTAATTCGGTTGGAATCGAGCCAATGAAAAGTGGCTTTTGATTTCACGATAACTTCGAGTTTGTTCGTTATTGACGAATTGCTAGTCTAATTCGATTGGAATTGAGCCAATAAAAAGTGGTTTTTGATTTCACGATAACTTTGGGTTTGTTCATTTTCGGTGAATTGCTAGTCTATTTCGATTGGAATTAGGCCAATGAAAAGTGGCTTTCGATTTCAGGATAACTTCCACTTCATTCGTTTTTGGCAAATTACTAGTCAAATTCAATTGGAACCAAGCCAATGGAAAGTAGTTTTTGATTTCATAATAACTTCGGGTTTGTTCATTTTGGCGAATTTCTAGTCTAATTCGATTGGAATCGAGCCAATGAAAAGTTGTTTTTGATCTCATGATAACTTCGGGTTTGTTTATTTTCGGCGAATTGCTAGTCTATTTCGATTGGAATCGAGCCAATGAAGAGTTGTTTTTATTTCATGATAACTTCGGGTCTTTTCATTTTTGGCGAATTGCTAGTCTAATTCGATTGGAATCGAGCCAGTGAAAAGTTGTTTTGATATCATGATAACTTCGGGTTTGTTCGTTTCTGGCGAATTGCTAGTCTAATTCGATTGGAATCAAGCAAATGAAATTTGTCTTTCGATTTCATGATAATTTCGTGTTTGTTCATTTTTGACGAATTGCTTGTCAAATTCGATTGGAATTGAGCCAATGAAAAGTTTTTTTTTTATTTCATTATAACTTCGAGTTTGTTCGTCTTTTAACAATCGCTAGTCTTATTAGATTGAAATCGAACCAATGAAAAGTGGTTTTTGATTTCATTATAACTTTGCGTTTGTTCATTTTTTATTAATCACTAGTCTAATTCAATTGGAATCGAGCCAATGAAACGTGTCGTTTAATATCATGATAACTTCGTGTGTGCTCGTTTCTGGCGAATCGCTTGTCAAATTCGATTGGAATCGAGCTAGTCTAATTCGATTGGAATCGAGCCATTGAAATGTGTATTTTGATTTCGTGATAACTTCGAGTTTGTTCATTTTTAACGAATCGCTTGTCAAATTCGATTTGAATTGAGCCAATGAAAAGTGGCTTTCGATTACAGGTTAACTTCGGCTTTATTCATTTTTGGCGAATTGGTAGTCGAATTTGATTGGAATCGAGCCAATGACAAGTGGTCTTTGATTTTTATGATAACTTTGGGTTTGTTCAATTTTAGCGGATTGCTAGTCTAATTCCACTGGAATCGAGCCAACAAAAAGTAGCTTTAGATTTCATCATAACTTCGGGTTCGTTCATTTTTAGCGAATCGCTAGTCTAATTCGATTGGAATCGAGCCAATGAAAAGTTGCTTTTGATTTCATGATAAGTTCAGGTTTGTTTGTTTTTAACGAATAGCTAGCCTTACTCGATTGGAATCTAGCCAATGAAAAGTGGCTTTCGATTTCATGATAACTTCGGGTTTATTCAGTTTTGGCGAATTGCTAGTCTAATTCGATGGGAATCGAGCCAATGAAAAGTGGCTTTCGATTTCATGATAACTTCGGGTTTATTCAGTTTTGGCGAATTGCTAGTCTAATTCGATGGGAATCGAGCCAATGAAAAGTGGCTTTCGATTTCATGATAACTTCGGGTTTATTCAGTTTTGGCGAATTGCTAGTCTAATTCGATGGGAATCGAGCCAATGAAAAGTGGCTTTCGATTTCATGATAACTTCGGGTTTATTCAGTTTTGGCGAATTGCTAGTCTAATTCGATGGGAATCGAGCCAATGAAAAGTGGCTTTCGATTTCATGATAACTTCGGGTTTATTCAGTTTTGGCGAATTGCTAGTCTAATTCGATGGGAATCGAGCCAATGAAAAGTGGCTTTCGATTTCATGATAACTTCGGGTTTATTCAGTTTTGGCGAATTGCTAGTCTAATTCGATGGGAATCGAGCCAATGAAAAGTGGCTTTCGATTTCATGATAACTTCGGGTTTATTCAGTTTTGGCGAATTGCTAGTCTAATTCGATGGGAATCGAGCCAATGAAAAGTGGCTTTCGATTTCATGATAACTTCGGGTTTATTCAGTTTTGGCGAATTGCTAGTCTAATTCGATGGGAATCGAGCCAATGAAAAGTGGCTTTCGATTTCATGATAACTTCGGGTTTATTCAGTTTTGGCGAATTGCTAGTCTAATTCGATGGGAATCGAGCCAATGAAAAGTGGCTTTCGATTTCATGATAACTTCGGGTTTATTCAGTTTTGGCGAATTGCTAGTCTAATTCGATGGGAATCGAGCCAATGAAAAGTGGCTTTCGATTTCATGATAACTTCGGGTTTATTCAGTTTTGGCGAATTGCTAGTCTAATTCGATGGGAATCGAGCCAATGAAAAGTGGCTTTCGATTTCATGATAACTTCGGGTTTATTCAGTTTTGGCGAATTGCTAGTCTAATTCGATGGGAATCGAGCCAATGAAAAGTGGCTTTCGATTTCATGATAACTTCGGGTTTATTCAGTTTTGGCGAATTGCTAGTCTAATTCGATGGGAATCGAGCCAATGAAAAGTGGCTTTCGATTTCATGATAACTTCGGGTTTATTCAGTTTTGGCGAATTGCTAGTCTAATTCGATGGGAATCGAGCCAATGAAAAGTGGCTTTCGATTTCATGATAACTTCGGGTTTATTCAGTTTTGGCGAATTGCTAGTCTAATTCGATGGGAATCGAGCCAATGAAAAGTGGCTTTCGATTTCATGATAACTTCGGGTTTATTCAGTTTTGGCGAATTGCTAGTCTAATTCGATGGGAATCGAGCCAATGAAAAGTGGCTTTCGATTTCATGATAACTTCGGGTTTATTCAGTTTTGGCGAATTGCTAGTCTAATTCGATGGGAATCGAGCCAATGAAAAGTGGCTTTCGATTTCATGATAACTTCGGGTTTATTCAGTTTTGGCGAATTGCTAGTCTAATTCGATGGGAATCGAGCCAATGAAAAGTGGCTTTCGATTTCATGATAACTTCGGGTTTGTTCATTTTAGGCAAATGCTAGTCTAATTCGATTGGAATCTAGCCAATGAAAAGTGGTTTTTGATATCATTATGACTTCGGGTTCGTTCAATTTTGGCGAGTCGCTGGTCTTATTCGATTGGATTCGAGCTAATGAAAAGTAGCTTTTGATTTAATGATAACTTCGAGTTTGTTCGTCACTGATGAATTGCTAGTCTAATTCGATTGGAATCGGGCCAGTGAAAAGTGGTTTTTGATTTCATAATAACTTCGGGTTTGTTCGTTTTGGCGAATTTCTAGTCAAATTCGATTGGAATCGAGCCAATGAAAAGTTGTTTTTGAACTCATGATAACTTCGGGTTTGGTCATTTTTGGCGAATTGTTAGTCTATTTCGATTGGAATCGAGCCAATGAAGAGTTGTTTTTATTTCATGATAGTTTTGGGTCTTTTCGTTTTTGGCGAATTGCTAGTCTAATTCGATTGGAATCGGGCTAGTGAAAAGTTGTTTTTGATATCATGATAACTTCGGGTTTGTTCGTTTCTGGTGAATTGCTAGTCTAATTCGATTGGAATCGAGCAAATGAAAATTGGCTTTTGATTTCATGATAACTTCACGTTTGCTCATTTTTTACGAATCGCTTGTCAAATTCGATTGGAATCGAGCCAATAAAAAGTGGTTTTTGATTTCATGATAACTTCGAGTTTGTTCATTTTTTATGAATCGCTAGTCTAATTCAATTGAAATTGAGCCAATGAAAAGTGGTTTTTGATTTCAAGATAACTTTGCGTTGTTCATTTTTAACGAATCGCTAGTCTAATTCGATTGGAATCGAGCCAATGAAAAATGTCCTTTGATATCATGATAACTTCGTGTTTGTTTGTTTCTGGCGAATCGCTTGTCAAATTCGATTGGACTCGAGCTAGTCTAATTCAATTGGAATCGAGCCCATGAAATGTGTCTTTTGATTTCGAGACACCTTCGAGTTTGTTCATTTTTAATGAATCGCTCGTCAAAATTTGATTTGAATTAAGCCAATGAAAAGTGGCTTTCGATTTCCGGATAACTTCGGCTTTATTCGTTTTTGGCGAATGTCTAGTCGAATTCAATTGGAATCGAGCCAATTAGAAGTGGTCTTTGATTTTCATGATAACTTCGGATTTGTTCATTTTTGGCAAATTGTTAGTCTAATTCGACTAGAATCGAGCCAACGAAAAGTAGTTTTTGATTTCATCATAACTTCATGTTCGTTCATTTTTGGCGAATTGCTAGTCTAATTCGATTGGAATCGAGCCAATGAAAAGTTGTTTTGATTTCATGATAAGTTCGGGTTTGTTCGTTTTAGGTGAATTACTAGTCTAATTCGATTGGAATCGAGCCAATGAAAAGTTGTTTTGATTTCATGATAAGTTCGGGTTTGTTCGTTTTAGGTGAATTACTAGTCTAATTCGATTGGAATCGAGCCAATGAAAAGTGATTTTTGATTTCATGATAACTTCGAGTTTGTTCGTTTTTGATGAATTGCTTGTCAAATTCAATTGGAATCGAGCTAATGAAAAGTGGTTTTTGAATTCATGATAACTTTGAGTTTGTTCATTTTCGACGAATCGCTAGTCTGATTCGATTGGAATTGAGCCAACGAAATTGGTTTTTGATTTCAAGATAACTTCGTGTTTGTTCATTTTAGGCGAATTGCTAGTCCAATTCGATTGGAATCGAGCCAATGAAAATTGGTTTTTGATTTCATGATAACTTCGAGTTTGTTCATTTTTTGCGAATTGCTAGTCTAATTCGATTGGAATCGAGCCAATAAAAAGTGGTTTTTTATTTCAAGATGACTTCCGGTCTTTTCATTTTTGACGAAATGCTAGTCTAATTCGATTGGAATCGAGGCAATGAAAAGTGGTTTTTGATTTCATGTTAACTTCGAGTTTGTTCATTTTTGACGAATCGCTAGTCTAATTCGATTAGAATCGAGGCAATGAAAAGTGGCTTTTGATATCATGATAACTTCGGGTTTGTTCGTTTCTAGCAAATTTCTAGTCTAATTCGATTGAAATCGAGCCAATGAAATGTGGCTTTTGATTTCATGATAACTTCGAGTTTGTTTGTTTTTGATAAATTACTTGTCAAATTCGATTGGAATCGAGCCAATGGAAAGTGGTTTTTCAATTTATGATAACTTCGAGTTTGTTCATTTTCGACGAATTGCTAGTCTAATTCGATTAGAATTGAGCCAACGAAATTGGTTTTTGATTTCAAGATAACTTCGGGTTTGTTCATTTTAGGCGAATTGCTAGTCTGATTAGATTGCAATCGAGCCAATGAAAAGTGGCTTTTGATTTCATGATAACTTCGAGTTTGTTCATTTTTTACGAATTGCTAGTCTAATTCGATTGGAATCGAGCCAACGAAAAGTGGTTTTTTATTTCAAGATAACTTCCGGTCTTTTCATTTTTGGCGAAATGCTAGTCTAATTGGATTGGAATCAAGCCAATGAAAAGTGGTTTTTGATTTCATGATAACTTCGAGTTTTTGAGTTTTTTACGAACTGCTTGTCTAATTCATTTGGAATCGAGCCAATGAAAAGAAGTCTTTTATTTCAAGATAACTTTGGGACTTATCATTTTTGGCAAATTGCAAGTCTAATCCGATTCGAATTGAGCAAATGAAAAGTGGCTTTTGATATCATGATGACTTCGGGTTCGTTCGTTTCTGATGAATTGCTAGTCTAATTCGATTGGAATCGAGCCAACGAAAAGTTGCTTTCGATTTCATGATAACTTCGAGTTTGTCCATTTTTGACGAATCACTTGTCTAATTCGATTAGAATTGAGCCAATGAAAAGTGGTTTTTGAATTCATGAGTATTTTAAGTTTGTACGTTTTCGACGAATCGCTAGTTTAATTCGATTGGAAGCGAGCCAATGAAATTGGTTTTTGATTTCAAGATAACTTCCGGTTTGTTCATTTTAGGCGAATTACAAGTCTAATTCGATTGGAATCGAGCCAATAAAAAGTGGTTTTTGATTTCAT
>NW_019265943.1:0-8754 GCF_002742605.1 Olea europaea var. sylvestris | reverse complement strand
ATCACGGGATTTTAGCCAAATTCCTTCGTTTGGGCCTCCGAATAATTAAATTCCTATATTAATTATGTCTGGTTGAAGAAGTGCGGGACAGAAAATGAACAAAGAATAACCGAACCAGGGGTAATTTTGTCATTTGTCGCAATGGTGTCGGAATGGGCCGAAATTTGGCAGGTTGATTGGAAACGGTCCGTGAAATTGGACTCGAGGCACAGACCCAGGATCACGGGATTTTAGGCCAATTCCTTCGTTTGGGCCTCCGAATAATTTATTTCCAGTATTAATTATGTTAGGTTGAAGAAGTGCGGGACAGAAAATTAACAAAGAATAACCGGACCGAGGACAATTTTTTCATTTGTCGCGACGGTGTCGGAATGGGCTGAAATTTGACAGGTTGATTGGAAACTGCCCGTGAAATTGGAAATGGCCCCCGAAATTGGACTCGAGGCACAGACCCAGGATCACAGGATTTTGGCCAAATTCCTTCATTTAGGCCTCCAAATAATTAATTTTTGTATTACTTATGTCAGGTTGGAGAAGTGCTGGACAGAAAATTAACAAAGAAAAATTGCACACGGGGCAATTTTGTCATTTGTCGCGCCGGTGTCGGAATGGGCCAAAATTTTGTTGGTTGATCGAAAACGGCCCGCAAAATTGGACTCGAGACACAGACCCGGGATCATGGTATTTTAGCCAAATTCCTTCTATTGGGACTCCGAATAATTAATTTACTTATTAATTATGTTAGGTTGAAGAACTGTTGGACAGAAAATTAACAAAGAAGAATCGCACCAGGGGGCGATTTTATTATTTGTCGAGACGGTGTCGGAATGGTACGAAATTTGGCAGGTTGATTTGCAACGGGCCGCGAAATTAGACTAGGGTCACAAACCCGGGATCATGGGATTTTAGTGAAATTCCTTCATTTGGGCCTCCGAATAATTAATTTCCTTATTAATTATGTCAGGTTGAAGTGCAGGACAGAAAATTAACAAAGCAAAACTGCACCAGGGGCAATTTTGTCATTTCTCGCAACGATGTCGGAATGGACAGAAATTTGGCAGGTTGTTCAGTAGCGGCCCGCGAAGTTGGACTAGGGGCAAAGACCCAAGATCACGGGATTTTAGCCAAATTCCTTTGTCTGGGCCTTTGAATAATTAATTTCCATATTACTTATGTCAGGTTGGAGAAGTGCTGGACAGAAAATTAACAAAGAAAAATCGCACAATGGGCAATTTTGTCATTTGTCGCGACAGTGTCGAAATGGGCTGAAATTTGGCAGGTTGATAGGATACGGTTCGTGAAATTGGACTCGGGGCATAGATCTGGGATCACGGGATTTTAGCCAAATTTCATCGTTTGGGCCTCTGAATAATTAATTTTCGTATTACTTATGTCAGGTTGGAGAAGTGCTGGAAAGAAAATTAACCAAGAAAAACTGCACCATGGGCAATTTTGTCATTTGTCGCAACGGTGTCGGAATGGGCCGAAATTTGGCAGGTTGATTGGAAACGACCCGCGAAATTGGACTAGGGGCACAGACTCGGGATCACGAGATTTTAGCCAAATTCCTTTGTTTGGGCCTCTGAATAACTAATTTCCATATTAATTATGTTAGCTTGAAGAAGTGCTGGACAGAAAATTAACAAAGAAAAATCGGACCAGCGACAATTTTGTCATTTGTCGCGACGGTGTCGGAATGGTTCGAAATTTGGCAAGTGATTGGAAACGGCCCGCGAAATTGTGCTAGGGGCACAGACCCGGGATCACAGGATTTTAGACAAATTCCTTTGTTTGGGCCTTCGAATAATTAATTTCCTGTATTAATTATGTCAATTTGAAGAATTGCGGGACAGAAAAATAACAAAAGAATAACCGGACTAGTGGCATTTTTGCCATTTGTCGCGAAGGTGTCGAAATGGGCCAAAATTTGGAAGGTTGATTGGAAATGGCCCGAGAAATTGGACTTAGGGCACAGACCCAGGATCACAGGATTTTAGCCAAATTCCTTCATTTGGGCCTCCGAATAATTAATTTTCGTATTAATTATGTCAGGTTGAAGAAGTACGGGAAAGAAAATTAACAAAGAAAAACCGCACCAAGGGCAATTTTGTCGTTTGTCGTGACGGTGTCGGAATGTGCCGAAATTTGGCAGGTTGATTGGAAACGGCCCGTGAAATTGGACTCGGGGCATAGACTTGGGATTATGGGATTTTAACCAAATTCCTTCATTTGGGCCTCCGAATAATTAATTTTTGTATTAATTATGTCAGGTTGAAGAAGTGCTGGACAAAAAATTAACCAAGAAAAATCGGACTAGGGGCAATTTTATCATTATTATCGACGATGTCGGAATGGGCCGAAATTTGGCAGGTTGATTGGAAACGGCCTGCGAAATTGAACTCGGGGCACAGGCCCGGGATCACAGGATTTTAGCCAAATTCATTCGTTTGGGCCTTCGAATAATTAATTTCCTTATTAATTATGTCAGGTTGAAGAAGTGTTGGACCGAAAATTAACAAAGCAAAACAGCACCAGGGGGAATTTTGTTATTTGTTGCGACGGTGTCGGAATGGGCCGAAATTTGGCAGGTTGATTGGAAACGGCCCGCGAAATTGGACTCGGGGCATAGAGCCAGGATCACGTGATTTTAGCCAAATTCTTTCGTTTGGGCCTCCGAATAATTAATTTCCGTTTTACTTTGTCAGGTTGAAGAAGTGCTGGAAAGGAAATTAACAAAGAAAAATCGCACAAGGGGCAATTTTGTCATTTGTCGCACTAGTGTCGGAATGGGCCGAAATTTAGCACGTTGATTGGAAACGGCCCACGAAATTGGACTCAGGACACAGACCCGGGATCATGGGATTTTAGCCAAATTCCTTCGTTTGCGCCTCCGAATAATTAATTTCCATATTTATTATGTCAGGTTGGAGAAGTGCTGGATAGAAAATTAACAAAGAAAACCCGCACAGTGGGCAATTTTGTCATTTGTCGCTACGGTGTCGGAATGGGCCGAAATTTGATAGTTGATTGGAAACTGCCCTTGAAATTGGAAACGGCCCCCGAAATTGGACACAGGGCACAGACCCGGGATCACAGGATTTTAGCCAAATTCCTTCATTTGGGTCTCCAAATAATTAATTTTCGTATTACTTATGTCAGGTTGGAGAAGTGCTGGATAGAAAATTAACAAAGAAAAACCACACAAGGGGCAATTTTGTCATTTGTCGCGCCAGAGTCGGAATGGGCCGAAATTTTGCAGGTTGATTGAAAACGGCCCGCGAAATTGGACTCGGGGCACAGACCCGGGATCATGGGATTTTAGCCAAATTCCTTCGATTGGGCCTCTGAATAATTAATTTCCTTATTAATTATGTTAGGTTGAAGAAGTGTTGGACAGAAAATTAACAAAGAAGAATTGCACCAGGGGGCAATTTGGTCATATGTCGAGACGGTGTCAGAATGGTCCGAAATTTGGCAAGTTGATTTGCAACGGGCCGCGAAATTAGACTAGGGGCACAAACTTGGGATCATGGGATTTTAGCCAAATTCCTTCGTTTGGGCCTTCGAATAATTAATTTCCGTATTAATTATGTCAGGTTGAAGAAGTGCAAGACAGAAAATTAACAAAGTAAAACTGCACCAGGGGCAATTTTGTCATTTGTCGCAATGGTGTCGGAATGGGCAGAAATTTGGCAGGTTGTTCAGTAACGGCCCGTGAAATTGGACTAGGGGCGCAGACCCGGGATCACGGGATTTTAGCCAAATTCCTTCGTCTGGGCCTCCGAATAATTAATTTCCATATTACTTATGTCAGGTTGGAGAAGTGTTGGACAGAAAATTAACAAAGAAAAATCGCACAAGGGGCAATTTTGTCATTTGTAGTGACGGTGTCGGAATGGGCCGAAATTTGGCAGGTTGATAGGATACGGTTCGCGAAATTGGACTCGGGGCACAGACCTGGGATCACGGAATTTTAGTTAAATTCCTTCGTTTGGGCCTCCGAATAATTAATTTTCGTATTAATTATGTCAGGTTGAAGAAGTGCGGGAAAGAAAATTAACAAAGAAAAATCGCACCAGGGGCAATTTTGTCATTTGTCGCGACGGTGTTGGATGGGCCGAAATTTGGCACGTTGATTGGAAACGGCCCGCGAAATTAGACTCGGGGCACAGACCCGGGATCAGGGGATTTTAACCAAATTCCTTCGTTTAGGCCTCCGAATGATTAATTTTTGTATTAATTATGTTAGGTTGAAGAAGTGCTAGACAAAAAATTAACAAAGAAAAATCGAACCAGGGACAATTTTTGTCATTATTCGCGATGATGTTGGAATGGCCCGAAATTTGGCAGGTTGATTGGAAACGGCCTGCGAAATTGAACTCAAGGCACAGGCCCGGGATCACGGGATTTTAGCCAAATTCATTCGTTTGGGCCTTCGAATAATTAATTTCCTTATTAATTATGTCAGGTTGAAGAAGTGTATGACAGAAAATTAACAAAGCAAAGCAGCACCAGGGGGAATTTTGTCATTTGTCACGATGGTGCCAAAATGGGCCGAAATTTGGCAGGTTGATTATAAACGGCCCGCGAAATTGGACTCAGGGCACAGAACCGGGATCACGGGATTTTAGCCAAATTCCTTCATTTGGGCCTCCGAATAATTAATTTACATATTAACTATGTCAGGTTGAAGAAGTGCGGGACAAAGAATTAACAACGAAAAACTGCACCAAGAGTAGTTTTGTCATTTGTCGCGACGGTGTTGGAATGGGCCGAAATTTGGCAGGTTGATTGGAAATGGCCCGCGAAATCGAAATGGGGGCACAGATCCGGGATCATGGGATTTTAGCGAAATTCCTTCATTTGGGCCTCGGAATAATTAACTTATGTATTAATTATGTCCGGTTGAAGAAGTGATAGACAGAAAGTTAAAGAAAAACTGCACCAGGGGCTATTTTGTCATTTGTCGCGACGGTGTCGGAATGGGCCAAAATTTGGCAGGTTGATTGGAAACAGCCCGCAGAATTGGACTCAGGGCATAGACTCGGGATCACGGGAATCTAGCCAAATTCCTTCGTTTCGGACTCCGAATAATTAATTTTCATATTAATTATGTCAGTTTGAAGTAGTACTGGACAGAAAATTGAAAAAGAAAAACCGCACCAGGGAAAATTTTCTCGTTTGTCGCGACGGTGTTGGAATCGACCGAAATTTGGCAGGTTGATTGGAAACGGCCCTCAAAATTTGACTCGGGGCACAGACCCAGGATCACGGGATTTTAGCTAAATTCCTTCGTTTGGGCCTCCGAATAACTAATTCCCATATTAATTATGTCAGGTTGAAGAAGTGTTGGATAGAAAATTAACAAATAAAAACCGCACCAGGAGCAATTTTGTCATTTGTCGCGACGGTGTCGAAATGGGCTGAAATTTCGCAGGTTGATTGGAAACGGCCTGGGAGATTGGACTCGGGGCATAGACCCGAGATCACGGGATTTTAGCCAAATTCCTTAGTTTGGGACTCCGAATAATTAATTTTCATATTAATTATGTCAGGTTGAAGAATTGTTGGACAGAAAATCAACAAAGAAAAACAGCACTAGGGGCAATTTTGTCATTTGTCACGACGATGTCGGAATGGGCCGAAATTTTGCAGGTCGAATGGAAAAGGCTCGCGAAATTGAACTCAGGGCAAAGACCCAGGATCACGGGGTTCTAGCCAAAATTCTTTCGTTTAGGCCTCCGAATAATTAATTTCTATATTAATTATGTCAAGTTTAAGAAGTGTTGGACAAAAAATTAACAAAGAAAAATCGCACCAAGAGCAATTTTGACATTTGTCGCGACGGTGTCGGAATGGACCGAAATTTGGCAGGTTGATTGGAAACGGCCCGTGAAATCGGATTCGGGGCACAGACCCGGGATCACGGGACTTTAGCCAAATTTCTTCATTTCGGATTCTGAATAATTAATTTTCGCATTAATTATGTCAGGTTGAAGTAGTGCTGGACAGAAAATTAAAAAAGAAAAACCGCACTAGGGGCAATTTTGTCATTTGTTGCGACGGTATCGAAATGGACTAAAATTTGACAGGTTGATTGGAACGGCCCGCGAAATTGGACTTGGGGCACAGACCCAGGATCATGAGATTTTAGCCAAATTCCTTTGTTTGGGCCTTCGAATAATTAATTTCCTTATTAATTATGTCAGGTTGAAGAATTGATGGACAGAAATTTAACAAAGTAAAACTACACTAGGGGCAATTTTTTTATTTGTCGCGACGGTGTCGAAATTCGTCGAAATTTAGCTGGTTGATTGGAATTGGCCTGCGAAATTGGACTCGGGGCACAAACCCGGGATCACAAGATTTTAGCCAAATCCCTTCGTTTGGGCCTCCGAATAATTAATTTCCGTATTAATGATGTCAGGTTGAAGAAGTACATGACAAAAAATTTACAAAGAAAAACTGTACCAGGGGCAATCTTATCATTTGTCGCGACGATGTCGGAATGGGCCGAAATTTGGCATGCTGATTGGAAACGGCCAGCGAAATTGGACTCGAGGCACAGACCGGGGATCACAGGATTTTAGCCAAACTCATTCGTTTAGGCCTCCGAATAATTAATTACCGTATTAATTATGTCAGGTTGAAGAAGTGCTGGACTGAAAATTAACAAAGAAAAATAGCACAATGGGCAATTTTTTCATTTGTCGCGACGATGTCGGAATGGGCCGAAATTTGGTAGGTTTATTGGAAACGGCCCTAGAAATTGGACTCGAGGCACAGACCCAGGATCACGGGATTTTAGCCAAATTCCTTCATCTCGAACTCCGAATAATTAATTTTCGTATTGATAATGTTAGGTTGAAGAAGTGCTGGACAGAAAATTAACAAAGAAAAACAGCACCAGGGGCAATTTTGTCTTTTGTCGCGACGGTGTGGGAATGGGCCGAAATTTGGCAGGTTGATTGGAAACAGACCTAGAAATTGGACTCGGGGCACAGACCCAGGATCATTGGATTTTAATCTAATTCCTTCATTTCAGACTCCGAATAATTAATTTCCGTATTAACTATGTCATGTTGAAGTAGTGCTGGACAGAAAACTAAGAAAGAAAAACTGCACCCGGGGCAATTTTGTCACTTGTCACGACAGTGTCGGAATGGGCTGAAATTTGGCAAGTTGATTGGAAACGGCCCGCGAAATCGGACTCGGGGCACAGAACCGGTATCACGGGATTTTAGCCAAATTCCTTCGTTTGGGCCTCCGAATAATTAATTTTCGCATTAATTAAGCCAGGTTGAAGAAGTGTTGGACAGAAAATTAGCAAAGAAAAACCGCACTAGGAGCAATTTTGTTATTTGTCGCGACGGTGTAGGAATGGGTCGAAATTTGGCAGGTTGATTGGAAACGGCCCACGAAATCGTACTCTGGGCACAGACTCGGTATCACGGGATTTTAGCCAAATTCCTTCGTTTGGGCCTCCGAATAATTAATTTCCGCATTAATTATGTCAGGTCAAAGAATTGCTAGATAGAAAATTAACAAAGAAGAAACGCACCAAGGGCATTTTTGTCATTTGACGCGACAGTGTCGGAATGGGCCGAAATTTGGTAGGTTGATTGGAAACGGCCCGCGAAATTGGACTCGGGGCACAGACCCGGGATCATGGGATTTTAGCCAAATTCCTTCGTTTCGGATTCCAAATAATTAATTTCCATATTAATTATTTCAGGTTGAAGTAGTGCTGGACAGAAAATTAAAAAAGAAAAATCGCACCAGGGGCAATTTTGTCATTTGTCGCGACGGTGTCGGAATGGGCCGAAATTTGGCAGGTTGATTGGAAATGGCCCGCGAAATTGGACTCGGAGCACATACCCAGGATCTCGGGATTTTAGCTAAATTCATTCGTTTGGGCCTCCGAATAATTAATTTCCGTATTAATTATGTCAGGTTGAAGAAGTGTTGGACAAAAAATTAACAAAGAAAAACCGCACTAGGAGCAATTTTGTCATTTATCACGACGGTGTCGGAATGGGTCAAAATTTGGCAGGTTGATTGGAAACGGCCCGCGAAATCGGACTCGGGGCACATACCCGGTATCATGGGATTTTAGCCAAATTCCTTCGTTTGGGCCTCCGAATAATTAATTTTCGCATTAATTATGTCAGGTCGAAGAAGTGCTAGACAGAAAATTAACAAAGAAAAACCGAACTTGGGGCAATTTTGTCATTTGTAGCGACGTTGTCAGAATGGGCCGAAATTTGGGAGGTTGATTGGAAACGGCCCGCGAAATTGGACTCAAGGCACAGACCCGGGATCATGGGATTTTAGCCGAATTCCTTCGTTTTGGACACCGAATAATTAATTTTCGTATTAATTATGTCAGGTTGAAGTAGTGCTGGATAGAACATTAAAAAAGAAAAATCGTAACAGGGGCAATTTTGTCATTTGTCTCGACGGTGTCGGAATGGGCCAAAATTTGGCAAGTTGATTGGAAATGGCCTGCGAAATTGGATTCGGGGCACATATCTGGGATCATGGGATTTTAGCCAAATTTCTTCGTTTGGGCCGTTGAGAAATTAATTTTCGCATTAATTATGTCAGGTTGATGAAGTGCTGGATAGAAAATTTGCAAAGAAAAATCGCACCCGGGGCTATTTTGTCATTCGTCGCGACGGTGTCGCAATGGGCCAAAATTTAGCAGGTTGATTGGAAACGGCCCTCGAAATTGAACTTTGGGAACAGACCCGG
>NW_019265942.1:26256-27621 GCF_002742605.1 Olea europaea var. sylvestris | reverse complement strand
GATCACCATTCATCCATACACGTGATATTATTAGATGTTTGTGTATACGATATATGTCACAAATATTTATGTGCCTATCACAACTATACGGTTACATAATATATTGTCTGCACAAATATATTTATTCAAACAATGCATTCATTGTTTTCCGACATGCATACAGGGGTCTCCTCCTTCCGCACCAACATCAGGTCTGCCAGTTAAGAGAGCCCCAAAATCCACACGAATACTACAGTCTCCGTATGTTACTGGTGCTGGAAAATAAATTAAGCATTTCGATGATGCTATTATTTTTGACAAGCATGCGGATGAGGCTGATGTTGTTGCATTTCAAAATTGGTTTAACAGAGGTTATAAACCAAGAAACAAGTACGCACATCTGATGTCGTGTGCTCTTATTTATAAAGTTGGGTAATCCGAGGTTTTAATTTATATGTAGCTGTTATTTTTCCATTTTAGAATGAAGTTTAATGATGCTGATGATGTCATTTGTCCACCTTTTGTACTCGGTTCAATTCCTGTGGGGTCAAAAACCTGGTGGCATCAACTTATAGATTCGGAATCTTCGTTGACTAGCACGGTACAATCCTTGAAATTGGTCACATATCACAAGTCACAATATTATGTACATCGGTCACACACTCACAGGTCACAGATCAGTGAAATGGAGTCACAAATCATACATGCAGAGGTCACAGATTTCTGAAATTGGACCATAGATGGCATCAGTGTGCACATGTCACTGAAGTTCGTGAAATGTATCACAGGTCACAATATTATATATACAGGTTACAGTTGTTTTAAAATGGGTCACAGATCGGAGATTTCATTATTCACAGGTCACCGTTCTTCTGTGTGAGGCACATTAAACGTGTGCCACACTTTACAGTATTCATAAGTCACTCTTTCCATGCTTTTAAACTTTCTGTTACATTTTACAGCATATGGACGTCTGTTTTCACTATTTGCTACAGTTTGCCCTGAAAAGTCAATATGCAAGACTTTGTGCTACCACAACTGACTGTCTGTTCCAAGCTAATATAAAAACATTTTTCCCCAGTTTGAGAAAGATCCAGATGTGATATTGACGGATAAATACATTGTCGACGTTGCTACTGGTAGAAATTTAGAATTCAATCGCCCTTGGTCTGAAGTTGATTATGTGTTTTTGTCAATTTTGCCCATCAATCGTGCACATTGGATGCTCTGTAAACTTGACATAAAAAATCATAAGATGTACATATACAATTCAAGCTACAAGATTTATCATGAGAAAATGGTTTTGCTCGGGTTTGACCCCTTTGTCAGAGTTATCCCGCAGTTGTTGTTTGCTTTGGGCATATGGAAAGGAACCTCTACTGATTC
>NW_019265942.1:0-8756 GCF_002742605.1 Olea europaea var. sylvestris | reverse complement strand
TCATACCTCAATCCCGTAACCAAACAAAATTCAGCAATTGAAAAACGAATATATCTCCCATTTACATTAAACCACATCTTCTGATTGTTTGGTTGCTTGACCTCCCGTAGTAAAACTTGGTGAATCAATTGTGGCTGCACGACTATCTCTCTACAATGCATGTAGTAGGAAAAACATGTATTTTCTAGAATTGCCCTTTTGGCAGCCTTAAATTTCATCACAAAGTGCTTAATCACACTCTGTATTTGCGTTGTGGTCATTTTTCCAGAAAACCAATTCCTTGGTTTTATTAAGTATTTCCAGTCCTGCATAATCGTAAAATAAAAAATGTTACTCTGACCTTCAACACACAAACATTTCACTGTGACCAACTCATAAATAGTTGGTCACAAATTTCTAAAATCATAACACAAAGAAGTAAAGAGTCACAACACCTATTTCATTCGCAAACAATCCAGCACTCCTTTAAAAAACACATTCGATTAGAATAAATAGTAATTGATCACATAGTACAAATTACGAAATACATAAAACAGGTCACAAATGATATTTCCTACACAAAATACCCACATCAGGTCACAAAATACTCAAATAATAGGTCACAAATTTCAGAAATTAGGTCACAAAATCGAAGTTAACCTTTTTCATGGGTTTCCTGCCAGATCATAAAATAGTTGGTCACAAATTTTCCAAAATCATAACACAAACAAGTAGAAAGTCACAATCACGCAATACATAAAATAAGTCACAAAACCTTCAAATTACAAAATACCTAAAACAGGTCACAAAATTATATTTCCGATGCAGAATACCCAAATCAAATCACAAACTACTCAAATAATAGGTCACAAAATCGGAGTTCACCTTCTTCATGGGTTTTCCGCCAGAGGATGACATTTTAACTCTCTTTGCTGAAGAAGAATCTCTTTCAACATATTTCCTCTTTTCTTTATCCTTCTCCATCATTTTCGCACCAACACTACGAGTTTTTGCCATTCCAAACACAACTATTGTTGAAACTAAAATTTAATAAACTATTGTGCGGTTCGTAGTAGTGGAGAAACGGAGTGGGAGGTTACTTTACTGTATTAGTGAGAGAGAGAGAGAGAGAGAGAGAGAGCAACGTCGTTGCCGTATTCTCGGTAGAGATAGAGAGAAGAAGAGAGAGAAGAACGTGGTTTTTGCACTGCATTGTAGAGAGAGAGAGAGAAAGACGGTTTATGGTAAAACGCGAAGGACGTGGGTTGAATGATCAGTGATTACGTGCAGAAGTAATATGAAAATTGTGTGATTCAGATATAGAGGGTCCATATTTCATCACGTAAATGAACAATTAGTTTATAATTATTATTAATTTTAAAATAAATAATTAACACCTGATTTTAGAAAATTAAACCTAATCACCCTAGTTTTGAAATATAAAGTTTATAAGTATGATTTTGCGTTATTTTTCCTTTAATTTTTCAATCCTGTCCTTATAGCCCATAAAGTTAAAACGGTGTGGATTTTTGATCATAGCTTAGGGATCTGGACTTCACTTAGCAAACATGCCCAACACCTACAGAACAGTACTTTGCCAGGTCCGTTTCAATAGAGCACTGAAGTTTTGTATACATCAATACTTTGTTCTTATTTTCTGCGTTTTACTGGGAAGGAACAAACTTTGCAGGGGCAAAATATTGAACAGCACAGAAAAGCCCTGCCAATTTAATTGTTCTTTTGCCTTTTTTGCTTGCAACAATGTTGTTGATTTTACTGTCTGGCTATAAGGTTCCGAGCTGTACTCATATTGTTTTGCCTTTTGTTTTTAATTTTTGGACGGAGTTTCAACCATTATTTGGATGGTTACTGGAGCTTTATATTTGAATTATATTGGCCGATTGGGTTGAAGATTGATAATGGTTGAAAATAATTAACAAAAAATAGAAAATTTTGCGTGTTGTCAATCAAAAAGATCTTGAACAAGTTTGCTCTTTTGAATTTTCTCCTATTAAGGTAAGAACTCTTAGGGTCAAAAAGTTGGTTTTGTCTGTGCTGAAAGGACGGGAAAAAAAATTAATAAATCATCTGGAAGTAATGCGATTCAGAAAATACAATATATGGGAAGTAATTCGACAGTTATCTTATATTTGGCGGGTATGGAAGCTTTGTAGAGTCAATGTTAAGAATTATGAGATACATGTCTGGATAATAGAAGGCAGCTTAGAATGAGGCACAATGAGTTGGAGGCATAGAATCCAGAATGTCCCTTCTCTTATGATAAAAGAAAAGGCAGCTAGGGGATCATTGATCTTTTCTAGACGTAAATAGTTTTATCCTCATCAAATCTGCACCTATCAAGGTTTAAGCATTATATTTGTTATTTTTATTTATGAAAAGACAGTTCTAGGAAGTTTCTTTCTAGTTATTATGTTTCATGTATATTGCTTTTATATATTTGTAATCTCGTTTTTTAAGAAGAGTGCCACTGCAGGTTGACTTGCATTATTTGAACATCCATCTAACACAGTTGCAATTCGAATTTTTTGAGTTTATTGTCATCACATTGGGTTTTATTGTTTAAGAATCTAAAAGGTTGTTCAGAAGCATTATGTTTTTTATTTTTGAAATTTAAGTTGACTTGACAATTATACAAATATAGAACTACAGGATTATCATTTTTTTTGCTTCCGTCATTTCATTTTGATATTGTCTTCACTTTGTGATTTCCATGCTGACTTGTCTCTTATTTAAATATTTACATATTTCCAGTTGAAAAAGTACTTTTGGTTTTTGGAGGAGGTAAGGAATAATGACACACTAATAATTGTTGGTGAAACAGGCAGCGGAAAGACGACATGTAAGTATTTTAAGCCTTTAAGATCTAGCTGAAATTTTAGGTCTCTATGGTTGAAGTCCAATATCTACTTCAGTCTAGATTGTCTTTCATAGTAAGTTGTGTACCAATTTCCTGGATATAGTAGTGCTCAACAATTTGATTCATTTGGTGAAAAGTTTATTACTTTTTACTGATAGACAGATAGATGTAGATTGGATGTGCACTCCAAAGTTTCTTATAATATCACTTTTAGTTATCAAAAAAGTGAAAGAAAAGTGTTAAAAACTTTTACCATAATTGAACCATATGTATGATACCGTGATATAAGGACTACAGACCACGATTGGAAGATTTGTAAAAATTATCATCACAAAAGGAGTGTGAGGAGCAAAGTATAGGAATTAGAAGAGGGAAATATTAGAATGTTGTTATGATCCATAATCTATCTTCAAATTAGTCTTGGTTTATGCCTTGCTTCTTCCCGCCCAGAATCCATTGCATTCCCTTAAATTTCCCCCAAAAGAATGAAATGGGCTGGAACTAGATATTGGAATGCTGGGCAAGAAAACAGTTTCTCGTGTTCTGTTTTATCTTTTAAGTAAGCTCATGTCAGGAATAGATTTGAGACCCCTTAATAATTTCTGCAACCATGTAGACTACATACATGTATGTAGTTTGTTTTCAGATTAATGTTGACTCAATACTTAGACTTTAGGACTTAATTCTCTTTATTACGACTTTGCTTGACTCATGATCAAATTACTTCACTTTTGATGTTTATTCTTCATCTCGAACTTATATGTGAAAATATGAACATCATTTCAGAATTGCCCCAGTATCTTAATAATGGTCGGTTTTGCTGCAATGGTGGGATCATTGGGATAACTCGGCCTAGACGTGTTGCTGCTGTAACTGTTGTAAAACGGGTCGCTGAAGAATGTGGAGTTTCAATGGTCCAAGTAGTTGGATATGCCATTAGATTTGAGGATGTGACTTCCAGCTCAACAAGGATCAAATACATGACAGACGGATTGCTATTCAGGTGGAAATTATTTGTGTTTTTATGTTTTTTTCTTTTTATTCAGACTTTATTAGCTAAAAAGTTGAAAGTATTGGTAGTTTTTTATGTCTTTGAATTTACATTTGCAGATGTAAATTGGATGTATAGAGCATGTGCTAACAGTCTATTTTAAAATATTGTTATTCATTCAGCAATACTACATGTTACTGATTGGAGCTAAGTGTCCTTAAAAGAGTATCCTTTAATCAACTAACAAATTATGTCTCAATATGTTTACTGGGAAGCATTACTGGATCTGTATCTCTCCTAGTATTCTGTTATTATCGTTGGTGAGGCTTATGAGAGAACCGTCCACACTGATGTATTGCTTGGCTTGTTGAAGACTGTACAAAAGACGAGGTCTCAACATGTCAGGGACGCAGTAAATATTGATCATAAAGATGCCAACAATGGCATGATGTTGGAAAAACACCATGGTCTCGAAGTTGCCAGTATCAGGGAGCAGTGCTGAGGCAAGAAATTATCTCCACTGAAGATTATTATTATGTCTGCCAGTCTGGATGCACGGGTTTTCCTGAGTACTTTGGTGGTGCAAGAGCTGTGCACGTGCAGGGTGGCAAGATCCTGTTGATATACTCTATACTCGTAAACCTGAGACTGATTATGTGGATGCAACTTTGATCACCATATTTCAGGTTTTTACTCTTATTTGTGTCTTGATTGCATATTAAATTGTTAGATTTTATGCGCAACATTAAAGAGATGAAAAGAAAATCAACACAAGAATTTTTATGTCGTTCGGCGATGTACCTACGTTCACGAGAGCGAGACGGAGATTATTTTATTCAGTAGTGAAAAATAGGGTTATAACATATTATTTATACTAATCCTAACCTCGGCCCAAATAAGACTTCAAGCCTGTACAAGAAATACCCCTGTACCGTATCGCGGGGGCGTTGCCCCTGCACCCCCAACCCATTCATCATCCCTAACAATCAAATAGTGAATTAAACCCACACAAGGCCGATGCCATCGCTTTGTTCTGTTCGATACACTTCGCTCCAGCATCGGCCCATTTGATCCAGGACTTGTGTTCCATTCTATACGAGCCACATGCATAACATAAAACTTATCTAATATGACTTTTGGAAACATTTAAACGAACGCGACAGTTTTGCTAAGTTTGATCTTTTAGACTGAGTCGAATTACAGAATGGAGCAGTGGCTATATTTCCATAGAACTTCAAATTGAGTAATCTTTTGTATATTGGTTTCCTACATAGACCTTTTGTTTCTGAAATAATGTACTAGAGTTAACACAAAGCTAAACGTAAAAATTAGCAAACTTTATTTTTTATTTTTATTGTTATATTTACTTTCTTTAACCATAGGATTGTATTTATATTTTATTTTAAAGGGCTTTTGGAGGGATTTAAAAGGGTAACAATATTGAGAATTCATAAAATTTTATTTCTTAGCTCACCTAGAGAAAAGATTGAAAGTAAATACAACCTAGAAGGGAATATTTAATAATCAGATTAATTGGATTATAGATTGCATGTATTTCCCTCTCCGATTGCATTGTTTTGAACTTTTTATCTGATTTAATTTAAAGCATGTGATGGTCTCTTTTTTGCCCATTTTGCTTCTTCCCGCCCAGAATCCATTGCATTCCCTTAAATTTCCCCCAAAAGAATGAAATGGGCTGGAACTAGATATTGGAATGCTGGGCAAGAAAACAGTTTCTCGTGTTCTGTTTTATCTTTTAAGTAAGCTCATGTCAGGAATAGATTTGAGACCCCTTAATAATTTCTGCAACCATGTAGACTACATACATGTATGTAGTTTGTTTTCAGATTAATGTTGACTCAATACTTAGACTTTAGGACTTAATTCTCTTTATTACGACTTTGCTTGACTCATGATCAAATTACTTCACTTTTGATGTTTATTCTTCATCTCGAACTTATATGTGAAAATATGAACATCATTTCAGAATTGCCCCAGTATCTTAATAATGGTCGGTTTTGCTGCAATGGTGGGATCATTGGGATAACTCGGCCTAGACGTGTTGCTGCTGTAACTGTTGTAAAACGGGTCGCTGAAGAATGTGGAGTTTCAATGGTCCAAGTAGTTGGATATGCCATTAGATTTGAGGATGTGACTTCCAGCTCAACAAGGATCAAATACATGACAGACGGATTGCTATTCAGGTGGAAATTATTTGTGTTTTTATGTTTTTTTCTTTTTATTCAGACTTTATTAGCTAAAAAGTTGAAAGTATTGGTAGTTTTTTATGTCTTTGAATTTACATTTGCAGATGTAAATTGGATGTATAGAGCATGTGCTAACAGTCTATTTTAAAATATTGTTATTCATTCAGCAATACTACATGTTACTGATTGGAGCTAAGTGTCCTTAAAAGAGTATCCTTTAATCAACTAACAAATTATGTCTCAATATGTTTACTGGGAAGCATTACTGGATCTGTATCTCTCCTAGTATTCTGTTATTATCGTTGGTGAGGCTTATGAGAGAACCGTCCACACTGATGTATTGCTTGGCTTGTTGAAGACTGTACAAAAGACGAGGTCTCAACATGTCAGGGACGCAGTAAATATTGATCATAAAGATGCCAACAATGGCATGATGTTGGAAAAACACCATGGTCTCGAAGTTGCCAGTATCAGGGAGCAGTGCCGAGGCAAGAAATTATCTCCACTGAAGATTATTATTATGTCTGCCAGTCTGGATGCACGGGTTTTCCTGAGTACTTTGGTGGTGCAAGAGCTGTGCACGTGCAGGGTGGCAAGATCCTGTTGATATACTCTATACTCGTAAACCTGAGACTGATTATGTGGATGCAACTTTGATCACCATATTTCAGGTTTTTACTCTTATTTGTGTCTTGATTGCATATTAAATTGTTAGATTTTATGCGCAACATTAAAGAGATGAAAAGAAAATCAACACAAGAATTTTTATGTCGTTCGGCGATGTACCTACGTTCACGAGAGCGAAATGGAGATTATTTTATTCAGTAGTGAAAAATAGGGTTATAACATATTATTTATACTAATCCTAACCTCGGCCCAAATAAGACTTCAAGCCTGTACAAGAAACACCCCTGTACCGTATCGCGGGGGCGTTGCCCCTGCACCCCCAACCCATTCATCATCCCTAACAATCAAATAGTGAATTAAACCCACACAAGGCCGATGCCATCGCTTTGTTCTGTTCGATACACTTCGCTCCAGCATCGGCCCATTTGATCCAGGACTTGTGTTCCATTCTATACGAGCCACATGCATAACATAAAACTTATCTAATATGACTTTTGGAAACATTTAAACGAACGCGACAGTTTTGCTAAGTTTGATCTTTTAGACTGAGTCGAATTACAGAATGGAGCAGTGGCTATATTTCCATAGAACTTCAAATTGAGTAATCTTTTGTATATTGGTTTCCTACATAGACCTTTTGTTTCTGAAATAATGTACTAGAGTTAACACAAAGCTAAACGTAAAAATTAGCAAACTTTATTTTTTATTTTTATTGTTATATTTACTTTCTTTAACCATAGGATTGTATTTATATTTTATTTTAAAGGGCTTTTGGAGGGATTTAAAAGGGTAACAATATTGAGAATTCATAAAATTTTATTTCTTAGCTCACCTAGAGAAAAGATTGAAAGTAAATACAACCTAGAAGGGAATATTTAATAATCAGATTAATTGGATTATAGATTGCATGTATTTCCCTCTCCGATTGCATTGTTTTGAACTTTTTATCTGATTTAATTTAAAGCATGTGATGGTCTCTTTTTTGCCCATTGTTATCATCAAATCATAGTAACACATATTTTTGTTTCTTCAGATAATTGATAATTTAAAATTTTTTATTCTTCTACATTTTGATTCATTATTGTAGTTTTCCAATTAGTTCAAGTTAATTGCAAGAGAAGTTTTTTTGGAACTAGAGTAAATTCCTACTTTCCTCCCCTCCTCCCATATGTAAGAGATATTCAGTGTATTGTGCATTTTTTACTTTTTCTTTCCAATATCTCGCATTTTCATGTAAATTTTAGTTTAGCTTCAAAATATTGTTATTCTCCCATATGATGGTGGTGGTCTCAATTTTTCTTCAAAATCACGCTCAGCAGTTTTTTATTTTTTTGTGCACTGAAGTATTTTCTCGTTGAGGATTTTTGAATCGTTCCCACAATTTTCTTGCAACTCTTGTCTATCATGGTTGGTCTCTTTGATTGGCTTTGTTTCAACCTTATGTTTGTTGTATTTGTCTTTCAGATACATTTGGAGGAAGGTCCTGGCGATATACTTGTGTTCTTGACTGGCCAAGAAGAAATAGAATCTGTGGAGAGGCTTGTACATGAGTGTCTTCCACAATTATCCGGATGCAAACGAAAGCTTTTGACCTTTCCAATATTTTCGTCTCTTCCTTCAGAGAAACAAATGAGAGTTTTCAAGCCTGCCCTAGTTGGGTTCCAAAAGGTAGTTATTTTCTTCTGACAAGATATTCTATGCAAGTTTCTTGGCTTGAAACATTAATGTGGACATATAAGCATTGAAAATCGCCTTTTGTTACTTGTCATCTTAAGAGAAAAAAAATACATTAAACTTTTATGAGATGTTGATTGGACAAGACAAATGCAACCTCTTTGTTGAAATTGTGCCCACGACTGTTATATGTAGTATTATAATAAATGTAGACGTTTAAGTACCCAGCAACTATACTAAAAGTATGGTAGGCAAGACGAGCATCATTTAGAATATTTTCTTTTACAGGAACTGTCCAGTTTTTGTTGTTCATGAACATTCTCATGGGACAAATACTATACAGGAAAAAGGTTTCTCGATTTTGTCAGGAAGTGTTGAGTGTTGTCGTCCACCTATACAT
>NW_019265941.1:0-8756 GCF_002742605.1 Olea europaea var. sylvestris | reverse complement strand
TATCATGAAATGAAAAACAACATTTCTTTGGCTCGATTCCAATCGAATTAGACTAGCAATTCGCCAAAAAGGAACAAACCCGATGTTATCATGAAATCAAAAGCCACTTTTCATTGGCTCGATTACAATCGAATTGGACTAGCAATTCGCCAAAAACGAGCAAACCAGAAGTTATCATGAAATGAAAAACCACTTTTCATTGGCTCGATTCCAATCGAATTACACTAGCAATTCGCCAAAAATGAATAAACCCGAAGTTATCATGAAATCAAAATCAACTTTCCACTAGTTCGATTCCAATCGATTTAGACTTGCGAATCGCCAAAAATGAACAAATCCGAAGTTATCATGAAATCAAAAGCCACTTTTCATTGGCTCGATTCCAATCGACTTAGACTAACAATTTGCCAAAAATGAACAAACCCGAAGTTATCATGAAATCAAAAGCCACTTTTCATTGGCTCGATTCCAATCGACTTAGACTAACAATTTGCCAAAAATGAACAAACCCGAAGTTATCATGAAATCAAAAGCCACTTTTCAATGGCTCGATTCCAATCGAATTGGACTAGCAATTCGCCAAAAACGAATGAACTCGAAGTCATCATGAAATGAAAAACCACTTTTCATTGGCTCGATTCCAATCAAATTAGGCTAGCAATTCGCCAAAAATGAACAAACCCAAAGTTATCATGAAATCAAAAGCCACTTTTCATTAGCTCAATTCCAATCGACTTAGACTAGCAATTCGTCGAAAATGAACAAACCCGAAGTTATCATGAAATCAAAAGCCACCTTTCATTGGCTCGATTCCATTGACTTAGACTAGCAATTTTCCAAAAATGAACAAATCGAAGTTATCAAGAAATCAAAAGCCACTTTTCATTGGCTCGATTCCAACCGAATTGGACTAGCAATTTCCCAAAAACGAACGAACTCGAAGTTATATGAAATGAAAAACCACTTTTCATTGGCTCGATTCCAACCAAATTAGACTAGCAATTCGCCATAACGAACAAACCCGAAGTTATCATGAAATGAAAAACCACTTTTCATTGGCTTGATTCCTATCGAATTAGGCTAGCGAATCACCAAAATGAACAAATCCAAAGTTACCATGAAATCAAAAGCCACTTTTCATTGCCTCGATTCCAATCGATTTAGACTAGCAATTCACCAAAATAAACAAACCCGAAACTATCATGAAATGAAAAATCACTTTTCATTGGCTCGATTCCAATCGAATTACGCTTGCAATTCGCCAAAAACGAACAAACCCGAAGATATCATGAAATTGAAAGCCACTTTTCATTGGCTCAATTCCAAACGATTTAGACTAGCAATTCGCCAAAATTGAACAAACCCGAAGTTATCATGAAATGAAAACCCACTTTTCATTGGCTCGATTACAATCAAATTAGACTAGCAGTTCGCTTAAAACGAACAAATCCAAAGTTATCATGAAATCAAAAACCACTTTTCATTGCTCAATTCTAATCGAATTAGACTGGTATTTCGCGAAAAAATGAACAAATTCGAAGTTATCATGAAATCAAAAACTACTTTTCATTAGCTCAATTCCAATCGAATTAGACTAGTAATTTGCCAAAAATAAACAAATCCAGAGTTACCGTTAAATTAAAAACAACTTTTCATTAGCTAGACTTGAATTGAATTAGACTACCAATTTGCCAAAATGAACAAACCTGAAGATATCATGAAATCAAAAGCCACATTTCATTGGCTCGATTCCAATCGATTTAGACTAGCAATTCGCCAAAAATGAACAAACCCGAAGTTATCATGAAATGAAAACCCACTTTTCATTGGCTCGATTCTAATCGAATTAGACTAGCCATTCGCTTAATACGAACAAACCCAAAGTTATCATGAAACCAAAAACCACTTTTCGTTAGCTCAATTCCAATCAAATTAGACAAGTAATTCGTCAAAAACGAACAAATCCAAAGTTACCGTGAAATTAAAAACCACTTTTCATTAGCTAGATTTGAATTGAATTAGTCTACCACTTTGCCAAAACGAACAAACCCAAAGATATCATGAAATCAAAAGCCACATTTCATTGGCTCAATTTCAATCGATTTAGACTAGCAATTTGCCAAAAATGAACAAACCCGAAGTTATCATGAAATGAAAAACAACATTTCGTTGGCTCGATTCCAATCGAATTAGACTAGCAATTCGCCAAAAAGGAACAAACCTGAAGTTAAAATGAAATCAAAAGCCACTTTTCATTGGCTCGATTACAATCGAATTGGACTAGCAATTAGCCAAAAATGACCAAACCCAAAGTTACCATGAAATGAAAAACCACTTTTCATTAGCTCGATTCCAATCGATTTAGACTTGCAAATCGCCAAAAATGAACAAACGCGAAGTTATCATGAAATCAAAAGCCACCTTTCACTGGCTCAATTCCAATCGACTTAGACTAGCAATTTGCCAAAAACGAACAAACCCGAAGTTATCATGAAATCAAAAGCCACTTTTCAATGACTCAATTCCAATCGAATTGGACTAGCAATTCGCCAAAAATGAACAAACTTGAAATCATCATGAAATGAAAAACCACTTTTCACTGGCTCGATTCGAATCGAATTGGATTAGCAATTCGCCAAAAATGAGCAAACCCAAAGTTATCATGAAATCAAAAGCCACTTTTCATTGGCTCGATTCCAATCGACTTAGACTAGCAATTCGTTAAAAAACAAGCTCGAAGTTATCATGAAATGAAAAACCACTTTTCATTGGCTCGATTCCAATCGAATTAGACTCGCAATTCGCCAAAAACGAACAAACCCGAAGTTATCATGAAATCAAAATCAACTTTCCATTAGCTCGATTCGAATCGACTTAGACTTGGAAATCGCCAAAAATGAACAAACCCAAAGTTATCATGAAATCAAAAGCCACTTTTCATTGGCTCAATTCCAATCGACTTAGACTAGCAATTTGCCAAAAATGAGCTAACCCGAAGTTATCATGAAATCAAAAGCCACTTTTCAATGGCTCGATTCCAATCGAATTGGACTAGCAATTCGCTAAAAATGAACAAACTTGAAATCATCATGAAATGAAAAATCATTTTTCATTGGCTCGATTCGAATCGAATTGGACTAGCAATTCATCAAAAATGAACAAACCCAAAGTTATCATGAAATCGAAAGCCACTTTTCATTGGCTCGATTCCAATCGACTTAGACTAGCAATTCGCCAAAAATGAACAAACTCGAAGTTATCATGAAATGACAAACCACTTTTCATTGGCTCGATTCTAATCGAATTGGACTAGCAATTCGCCAAAAACGAACAAACCCGAAGTTATCATGAAATCAAAAACCACTTTTCATTGGCTAAATTCCAATCGACTTAGACTAGCAATTTGCCAAAAACGAACAGACCCAAAATTATCAAGAAATCAAAAGGCACTTTTCATCTGCTCGATTCCAATCAAATTGGACTAGCAATTTGCCAAAAATGAACAAACTCGAAGTTATCGTGAAATGAAAAACCACTTTTCATTGGCTTGATTCCAATCAAATTAGGCTAGCAATTCTCCAAAAATGAGCAAACCCGAAGTTGTCATGAAATGAAAAACCATTTTTTTTTGGCTTGATTCCAATCGAATTAGACTATCAATTCGCTAATAATGAACAAACCCGAAGTTATCATGAAATCAAAATCAACTTTTCATTGGCTCGTTTCCGATTAACTTAGACAAGCAATTTGCCAAAAATGAACAACCCCGAACTTATCAAGAAATCAAAAGTCACTTTTCATTGGCTCGATTCCAATCGAATATGACTGGCAACTCGTCAAAAACGAACAAACTCGAAGTTATCATGAAATGAAAAATCACTTTTCATTGGCTCGATTCCAATCGAATTAGACTAGCAATTCGCCAAAAATGAACAAACCCGAAGTTATCATGAAATGAAAATCAACTTTTCAATAGCTCGATTCCAATCGATTTAGACTTGCAATTCTCCAAAAACGAGCAAACCCGAAGTTGTCATGAAATGAAAAACCACTTTTCTTTGGCTCGATTCCAATCGACTTAGACTTGCAATTTTCCAAAAATGAACAAACTTGAAGTTATCATGAAATCAAAATCTACTTTTCATTGGCTCGATTCCAATCGAATTAGACTAGCGATTGGCCAAAAAAGAACAAACGCGAGGTTGTCATGAATTCAAAAGCCACTTTTTGTTGACCCGATTCTAATTGAATTAGACTAGCAATTCACAAAAATGAACAAACCCGACATTATCAAGAAACCAAAAACCACTTTTCAACGGCTCGGTTCCAATCAAATTGAACTAGCAATTCGGAAAAAATGAACAAACCCGAAGTTATCATGGAATTAAAAGCCAGTTTTAATTGGCTCGATTCCAATCGATTTAGACTAGCGTTTCGCCAAAAATGAAAAAATCCGAAGTTATTGTCAAATCGAATGCCGTATTTCATTGGCATGATTCCCATTGAATTAGACTAGCAATTCGTCAAAAACTAACAAACCCGAAATTATCATGAAATCAAAAACCACTTTTCATTAGCTCGATTCCAATCAAATTAGATTTAGAAATTCGCCCAAAACGAACAAACCTGAAATTATCATGAAATCAAAAACCACTTTTCATTAGCTCGATTCCAATCGAATTAGATTTAGAAATTTGCACAAAACGAACAAACTCGAAGTTATCATTAAATGAAAAACCACTCTTCAATGGCACGATTCCAATCGAATTAGACTAGCGAATCGACAAAATGAACAAACCCGTAGTTATCATGAAATCAAAAGCCACTTTTCATTGGCTCGATTCCAATTGATTTAGACTAGTAATTCCTCAAAAACGAACAAACCCGAAGCTATCATGAAATGAAAAACCACTTTTCATTGGCTCGATTCCAATCGAATTATACTAGCAATTCGCCAAAATCGAATAGACCCGAAGTTGTCAAGAAATGAAAAACCACTTTTTCAATGGCTCGATTCCAATCGAATTAGACTAGCAATTTCTCAAAAACGAACAAACCCGAAGTTATCATGAAATCAAAATCAACTTTTCATTAGCTCGATTACAATCGATTTAGACTAGTAATTCTCCAAAAACGAGCAAACCCGAAGTTGTCTTGAAATGAAAAACCACTTTTTTCTTTGGCTCGATTCCAATCGAATTAGACTAGCAATTCGCCAATAACGAACAAACCCGAAGTTATCATGAAATCAAAATCAACTTTTCATTAGCTCGATTCCAATCGACTCAGACTAGCAATTTGCCAAAAATGAACAAACCTGAAGTAATCATGAAATCAAAAGCCACTTTTCATTGGCTCGATTCCAGTCGAATTGGACTAGCAATTCACCAAAAACGAACAAACTCGAAGTTATCATGAAATGAAAAACCACTTTTCATTGGCTCGATTCCAATCGAATTAGACTAGTAATTCGTAAAAAATGAACAAACCCGAAGTTTTCATGAAATCAAAAGCCACTTTTCATTGGCTCGATTCAAATCGACTTAGACTAGCAATTTGCTAAAAACGAACAAACCCGAAGTTATCATGAAATCAAAAGCCACTTTTCATTGGCTCGGTTCCAATCGAATTGGACTAGCAATTCGCCAAAACTGAACAAACTCGAAGTTATCATGAAAAGAAAAACCACTTTTCATTGGCTCGATTCCAATCGAATTAGGCTAGCAATTCGCCAAAAATGAACAAACTCAAAGTTATCATGAAATCGGAAACCACTTTTCATTGGCTCGATTCCAATCAAATTAGACTAGCAATTCGCCAAAAATGAACAAACCCGAAGTTATCTTGAAATCAAAATCAACTTTTCATTAGCTCGATTCCAATTGATTTAGACTAACAATTCTCCAAAAACAAGCAAACCCAAAGTTGTCATGAAATGAAAAGTCACTTTTCTTTGGCTCGATTCCAATCGACTTAGACTAGCAATTTACCAAAAATGAACAAACCCCAAGTTATCATGAAATCGAGAGCCACTTTTCATTGGCTCGATTCCAATCAACTTAGGCTAGCAATTTGCCAAAAACGAACAACCCCGAAGTTATCATGAAATCAAAAGCCAATTTTCATCGCCTCGATTCCAATCGAATTGGGCTAGTAATTCGCGAAAAATAAACAAACCCCAAGTAATCATTAAATCAAAACCACTTTTCATTGGCTCGATTCCAATCGATCTAGACTAGCAATTCGCCAAAAATGAAAAAACCTGAAGTTATCATCAAAATGAAAAACCACTTTTCATTGGCTCGAATCCAATCGAATTAGACTAGCGATTGCCAAAAATGAACAAAACCGAAGTTATCATGAAATCAAAAAACCACTTTTCATTAGCATGATTCCAATCGATTTAGACAAAAAATTCGCTAAAAAGGAACAAGCTCGAAGTTATCATGAAATGAAAAACCACTTTTAATTGGCTTGATTACGATCGAATTAAACTAGCAATTCGCCAAAAACGAACGAACCCGAAGTTATCTGAAATCAGAAACCAATTTTCATTGGCTCAATTCCAATCAAATTAGACTAGCAATTCGCCAAAAACGTACAAATTTGAAGTTATCATGATATCCAAAACAACTTTTCATTAGATGGATTCCAATCGAATTAGACGACCAATTCGCCAAAACGAACAAACCCGAAGATAACATGAAATCAAAAGCCACTTTTCATTGGCTCGATTCCAATCGATTTAGACTAGCAATTCGCCAAAAACAAACAAACCTGAAGATATCATGAAATGAAAAACCACTTTTCTTTGGATCGATTCCAATCGAACTAGACTAGCAATTCGCCAAAAACGAACAAACCCTAAGTTATCATGTAATCAAAAGCCACTTTTCATTGGCTCGATTCCAATCGATTTAGACTAGCAACTCGCCAAAAATTAACAAAGCCGAAGTTATCATGAAACGGAAAACTACTTTTCTTTGGCTCGATTCCAATCAAATTAGACTAGCAATTTGCCAGAAATGAACAAACCCAACGTTTTCATGACATCAAAATCCACTTTTCATTGGCTCGATTCCAGACGATTTACAAATCCGAAGTTATCACGAAATGAAAAACCACTTTTCTTTGGCTCGATTCCAATCGAATTAGACTAGCAATTTGCTAAAAATAAACAAACTCGAAGTTATCATGAAATGAAAAGCCACTTTTCTTTGTCTCGATTCAGATCGAATTAGAATAGCAATTCGCCAAAAACAAACAAACCCTAAGTTATCATGAAATAAAAACCACTTTTCTATGGCTCGATTCCAATCGAATTAGACTAGTAATTAGCCAAAAATGAACAAACCCGAAGTTATCATAAAATCAATAGCCACTTTTCGTTGGCTCGATTCCAATCGAATTAGACTAGCAATTGGCCAAAAAAGTACAAACGTGAAGTTATCATTAATTCAAAAGCCACTTTTCGTTGGCCCGATTCCAATTGAATTAGACTAGCAATTCACAAAAATGAACAAACTCGACATTATCATGAAACCCAAAACCACTTTTCATTGGCTCGATTCCAATCGAATTGGAAGCAATTCGCAAAAAACGAACAAACCAGAAGTTATCATGGAATGAAAAACCACTTTTCACTGGCTCGATTCCAATTGATTTAGACTAGCAATTCGCCAAAATAGAACGAACCCGAAGTTATTGTCAAAACGAAATCTATATTTCATTGGCATGATTCCAATCGAATTAGAGTACCAATTCATCAAAAATGAACAAACCCGAAGTTATCATGAAATCAAAAGCTACTTTTCCTTGACTTGATTCCAATCGAATTAGACTAGCAATTCGCTAAAACGAACAAACCCGAAGTTATCATGAAATCAAAAACAACTTTTCATTGGCTGAATTCAAATCCAATTAGACTACCAACTCGCCAAAAACGAACAAATCCGAAGTTATCATAAAATCAAAAACCACTTTTCATTAGTTGGACTCCAATAGAATTAGACTACCTATTCGCCAAAACAAAAAAATCAAGATATCATGAAACTAAAACCCACTTTTCATTGGCTCGATTCCAATCGATTTTGATTAGCAATTCGCCAAAAATGAATAAACCCGAAGTTATCATGAAATGAAAAACCTCTTTTCTTTAGCTCGATTCCAATCGAATTAGACTAGCAATCCAACAAAAACGAACAGCCCGAAGTTGTCATGAAATCAAAAGCCACTTTCATTGGCTCAATTCCAATCGATTTAGACGTGCAATTCGCCAAAACGAACAAACCCGAAGTTGTCATGAAATCTAAGGCCACTTTTGATTAATGGGATTCTAATCGATTTAGACTAGCAATTGACCAAAAAAAATAAACTCGAAGTTATCATGAAATAAAAACCACTTTACATTGACTCAATTCCAATCGAATTAGACTAGCAATTCGCCAAAAATGAACAAACCTGAAGTTATCATGAAATCAAAAACCACTTTTCATTGGCTTGATTCCAATCGATTTAGGCTAACAATTCGCCAAAAATGAACAAACCCGAAGTTACCATGAAATGAAAAACTGCTTTTCATTGGCTCGATTCCAATCGAATTGGACTAGCAATTCGCCAAAAATGAACAACCCGAAGTTATCATGAAATAAAAAATAACTATTCATTGGCTCGATTCCAATCGAATTAGATTAGCAATTCACCAAAAACGAACAAACCCAAATTTATCATGAAATCAAAACCCACTTTTCGTTAGT
>NW_019265940.1:0-8756 GCF_002742605.1 Olea europaea var. sylvestris | reverse complement strand
AAATCGTGCGAGGGGCAATTTAGTCATTTTTCGCGACGGTGTCGGAATGGGCTAAAATTTGAAAGGTTGATCGGAAACAAAAAATGCGCCAGGGGCAATTTCGTCATTTTTCGCGACGGTGTCGGAATGTGCTCAAATTTGACAGGTTGATCGAAAACAAAAAACGTGCCAGGGGCAATTTCGTCGTTTTTCGCGACGGCATCGAAATGGGCAAAAATTTGACAGGTTGATCGGAAACAAAAATCGTGCCAAGGGCAATTTCGTCATTTTTCGCGACGGTGTCGGAATGGGCTAAAATTTGACAATTTGATCAGAAACAAAAACCGCCCGAGGGGCAATTTAGTCATTTTTCGCGACGGAGTCGAATGGGTTAAAATTTGACAGGTTGATCGGAAACAAAAATCGTGCCAAGGGCAATTTCGTCATTTTTCGCGACGGTGTCGGAATATGCTCAAATTTGACAGGTTGATCGAAAACAAAAATCGCGCCGGGGGTAATTTCGTCATGTTTCGCGACGGTGTCGGAATGGGCTAAAATTTGACAATTTGATCAGAAACAAAAACCGCCCGAGGGGCAATTTAGTCATTTTTCGCGACGGAGTCGAATGGGTTAAAATTTGACAGGTTGATCGGAAACAAAAATCGTGCCAAGGGCAATTTCGTCATTTTTCGCGACGGTGTCGGAATATGCTCAAATTTGACAGGTTGATCGAAAACAAAAATCGCGCCGGGGGTAATTTCGTCATGTTTCGCGACGGTGTCGGAATGGGCTAAAATTTGACAATTTGATCAGAAACAAAAATCGCCCCAGGGGCAATTTAGTCATTTTTCGCGACGGAGTCGAATGTGCTAAAATTTGACAGGTTGATCGAAAACAAAAATCGTGCCAGGGGCAATTTCGTCATTTTTCGCGACAGTGTCGGAATGGGCCAAAATTTGACAGGTTGATCGGAAACAAAACCGCGCCATGGGCAATTTCGTCATTTTTCGCGACGGTGTCAGAATGGGCTCAAATTTGACGGGTTGATCGGAAACAAAAACTGCGCCAGGGGCAATTTCGTCATTTTTCGCGACGGTGTCGGAATGGGCTAAAATTTTACAGGTAGTTCGGAAACAAAAATCGTGCCTGGGGCAATTTCGTCATTTTTCGCTACGGTGTCGGAATCGGCTCAAATTTGACAGGTTGATCGGAAACAAAAACCGCGCCAGGGGCAATTTCGTCATTTTTCGCGACGGTGTCGGAATGGGCTAAAATTTTACAGGTAGTTCGGAAACAAAAATCGTGCCTGGGGCAATTTCGTCATTTTTCGCTACGGTGTCGGAATCGGCTCAAATTTGACAGGTTGATCGGAAACAAAAACCGCGCCAGGGGCAATTTCGTCATTTTTCGCGACGGTGTTGGAATGGGCTAAAATTTGACAGTTTGATCGGAAAAAAAACCGCGCCAGGGGCGATTTCGTCATTTTTCGCGACGGTGTCGGAATGGGCTAAAATTCTGTAGGTTGATGGGAAACAAAAATTGCGCCGGGGGATACTTCTTCATTTTTTGCGACGGTGTCGGAATGGGCTAAAATTTGACAGGTTGATCGGAAACAAAAACCGCGCCGGGGGTAATTTCTTCATTTTTCGCGACGGTGTCGGAATGGGCTAAAATTTGACAGGTTGATCGGAAACAAAAACTGCGCCAGGGGTAATTTCGTCATTTTTTGAGACGGTGTCGGAATGGGCTAAAATTTTACAGGTTGATCTTAAACAAAAAACCGTGCCAGGGGCAATTTCGTCATTTTTCGCGACGGTGCCTGAATGGGCTCAAATTTGACAGGTTGATCGGAAACAAAAATCGCGCCGGGGGCAATTTCGTCATTTTTCGCGACGGTGCCTGAATGGGCTCAAATTTGACAGGTTGATTGGAAACAAAAATCGTACCAGGGGTAATTTCTTCATTTTTTCTCGACGGTGTCAAAATGGGCTAAAATTTGACAGGTTGATCGGAAACAAAAATCGCGCCGGGGTCAATTTCATCATTTTTCGCGACGGTGTCGGAATGAGCTGAAATTTGGCTGGTTGATTGGAAGCAAAAATCGCACCGGGGCAATTTCGTCTTTTTTCGTGATGGTGTCGGAATGGGCTAAAATTTGACTGGTTGATCGGAAACAAAAATCGGGCCAGGGGCAATTTCGTCATGTTTCGCGATGGTGTCGGAATGGGCAAAAATTTGACAGGTTGATCGGAAACAAAAATCGCGCCGGGGGCAATTTCGACATTTTTCGCCATGGTGTCGGAATGGGCTAAAATTTGACGGTTGATTGGAAATAAAAATCGCGCCAAGGGCAATCTCGTCATTTTTCGCGACGGTGTCGAAATGGGCTAAAATCTGACAATTTGATCAGAAACAAAAACCGCCCCAGGGCCAATTTAGTCATTTTTCGCGACGGAGTCGAATGGGCTAAAATTTGACAGGTTGATCGGAAACAAAAATCGTGCCAGGGGCAATTTCGTCATTTTTCGCGACGGTGTCGGAATGGACTCAAACTTGACAGGTTGATCGGAAACAAACATCGGGCCAGGGGCAATTTAGTCATTTTTCGCGGCGGAGTCGAATGGGCTAAAATTTGACAAACTGATCGGAAACAAAAATCGCTCCAGGGCCAATTTAGTCATGTTTCGCGACGGAGTCGGAGTTTGCTAAAATTTGACCGATTGATCGGAAACAAAAACCGTGCCTGGGGCAATTTCGTCATTTTTCGCTACGATGTCGGAATCGGCTCAAATTTGACAGGTTGATCGGAAACAAAAACCGAGCAGGGGGCAATTTTGTCATTTTTTGCGACGGTGTTGGAATGGGCTAAAATTTTACAGGTTGATCGGAAACAAAAATCGTGCCAGGGACAATTTCGTCATTTTTCGTGACGGTGTCGGAATGTGCTAAAATTCTGCAGGTTGATGGGAAACGAAAATTGCGCAGGGGGAAATTTCTTCATTTTTCGCGACGGTGTCAGAATGGGCAGAAATTTGACAGGCTGATCGGAAACAAAAACCGCGCTAGGGGCAATTTCCTCATTTTTCGCGACGGTGTCGGAATGGGCTAAAATTTGACAAGTTGATCGGAAACAAAAACCGCGCTAGGGGCAATTTCGTCATTTTTCACGATGGTGTCGGAATGGGCTAAAATTCTGCAGGTTGATGGGAAACAAAAATTGCGTAGGGGGAAATTTCTTCATTTTCGCGACGGTGTCGAAATGGGCTAAAATTTGACAGGTTGATCGGAAACAAAAACCGCCCCAGGGGCAATCTAGTCATTTTTTGCGACGGAGTCGAATGGGCTAAAATTTGACAGGTTGATCGGAAACAAAAATCGTGCCAGGGGCAATTTTGTCATTTTTCGCGACGGTATCGGAATGGGCTAAAATTTGACAGGTTGATCGGAAACAAAAACTCTGCCAGGGGCAATTTCGTCATTTTTCGCGACGGGGTCGGAATGTGCTCAAATTTGACAGGCTGATCGGAAACAAAAATCGTGCCGGGGGCAATTTCGTCATTTTTCGCGACGGCGTCAAAATGGGCAAAAATTTGACAGGTTGATCGGAAACAAAAATCGCGCCGGGGGCAATTTCGACATTTTTCGCCACGGTGTCGGAATGGGCTAAAATTTGACATTTGATCTGAAATAAAAATCGCCCCAAGGGCAATTTAGTCATTTTTCGCGACGGAGTCGAATGGTCTAAAATTTGACAGGTTGATCGGAAACAAAAATCGCGCCGGGGGCAATTTCGACATTTTTCGCCACGGTGTCGGAATGGGCTAAAATTTGACATTTGATCTGAAATAAAAATCGCCCCAAGGGCAATTTAGTCATTTTTCGCGACGGAGTCGAATGTTCTAAAATTTGACAGGTTGATCGGAAACAAAAATCGTGCTAGGGGCAATTTCGTCATTTTTCGCGACGGTGTCGGAATGGGCCAAAATTTGACAGGTTGATCGGAAACAAAACTGCGCCACGGGCAATTTCGTCATTTTTCGCGACGGTGTCGGAATGGGCTCAAATTTGATAGGTTGATCGAAAACAAAAACTGCGCCAGGGGCAATTTCGTCATTTTTCGCGACGGTGTCAGAATGGGTTAAAATTTTACAGGTAGTTCGGAAACAAAAATCGTGCCTGGAGCAATTTCGTCATTTTTCGCTACGGTGTCGGAATCGGCTCAAATTTGACAGGTTGATCGGAAACAAAACTGCGCCACGGGCAATTTCGTCATTTTTCGCTACGGTGTCGGAATCGGCTCAAATTTGACAGGTTGATCGGAAACAAAAACCGCGCCAGGGGCAATTTCGTCATTTTTTGCGACGTTTTCGGAATGTGCTAAAATTTTACAGGTTGATCGGAAACAAAAATCGTGCCAGGGACAATTTCGTCATTTTTCACGACGGTGTCGGAATGGGCTCAAATTTGACTGGTTGATCGGAAACAAAAATCGTTCCAGGGGCTATTTCGTCATTTTTCGCGACGGTGTTGGAATGGGCTAAAATTTGACAGGTTGATAGGAAAAAAAAACCGCGCCAGGGGCGATTTCGTCATTTTTCGCGACGGTGTCGGAATGGGCTAAAATTCTGTAGGTTGATGGGAAACAAAAATTACGCCGGGGGATACTTCTTCATTTTTCGCGACGGTGTCGTAATGGGCTAAAATTTGACAGGTTGATCGGAAACGAAAACCGCGCCGGGGGTAATTTCTTCATTTTTCGCGACGGTGTCGGAATGGGCTAAAATTTGACAGGTTGATCGGAAACAAAAACTGCGCCAGGGGTAATTTCGTCATTTTTCGAGACGGTGTCGGAATGGGCTAAAATTTTACAGGTTGATCTTAAACAAAAAACTGTGCCAGGGGCAATTTCGTCATTTTTCGCGACTATGCCTGAATGGGCTCAAATTTGACAGGTTGATTGGAAACAAAAATCGTACCAGGGGTAATTTCTACATTTTTTCGCTACGGCGTCGAAATGGGCTAAAATTTGACAGGTTGATCGGAAACAAAAATCGCGCCGGGGTCAATTTCATCATTTTTCGCGACGGTGTCGGAATGAGCTGAAATTTGGCTGGTTGATTGGAAGCAAAAATCGCACCGGGGGCAATTTCGTCTTTTTTCGTGATGGTGTCGGAAAGGGCTAAAATTTGACTGGTTGATCGGAAACAAAAATCGGGCCAGGGGCAATTTCGTCATTTTTCGCGACGGTGTTGGAATGGGCTAAAATTTGACAGGTTGATCGGAAATAAAAATCGTGCCAGGGGTAATTTCGTCATTTTTCGCGACGGTGTCGGAATGGCCAAAATTTGACAGGTTGATCGGAAACAAAACTGCGCCAGGGGCAATTTCGTCATTTTTCGCGACGGTGTCGGAATGGGCTAAAATTTTACAGGTAGTTCGGAAACAAAAACCGTGCCTGGGGCAATTTCGTCATTTTTCACTATGGTGCCGGAATCGGCTCAAATTTGACAGGTCGATCGGAAACAAAAATAGCGCCAGGGGCAATTTCGTCATTTTTTGCGACGGTGTTGGAATGGGCTAAAATTTTACAGGTTGATCGGAAACAAAAATCGTGCCAGGGACAATTTCGTCATTTTTCGCGACGGTGTCGGAATGTGCTAAAATTCTGCAGGTTGATGGGAAACGAAAATTGCGCAGGGGGAAATTTCTTCATTTTTCGCGACGGTGTCAGAATGGGCAGAAATTTGACAGGCTGATCGGAAACAAAAACCGCGCTAGGGGCAATTTCCTCATTTTTCGCGATGGTGTCGGAATGGGCTAAAATTCTACAGGTTGATGGGAAACAAAAATTGCGCAGGGGGAAATTTCTTCATTTTCGCGACGGTGTCGGAATGGGCTAAAATTTGACAGGTTGATCGGAAACAAAAACTGTGCCAGGGGCAATTTCGTCATTTTTCGCGAAGGGTCGGAATGTGCACAAATTTGACAGGTTGATCGGAAACAAAAATCGTGCCGGGGGCAATTTCGTCATTTTTCGCGACGACGTCGAAATGGGCAAAAATTTGACAGGTTGATCGGAAACAAAAATCGCGCCGGGGGCAATTTCGACATTTTTCGCCACGGTGTCGGAATGGGCTAAAATTTGACGGTTGATCGGAAATAAAAATCGCGCCAAGGGCAATTTCGTCATTTTTCGCGACTGTGTCGAAATGGGCTAAAATTTGACAATTTTATCAGAAACAAAAACCGCCCCAGGGGCAATTTAGTCATTTTTCGCGACGGAGTCGAATGTGTTAAAATTTGACAGGTCGATCGGAAACAAAAATCGTGCTAGGGGCAATTTCGTCATTTTTCGCGACGGTGTCGGAATGGGCCAAAATTTGACAGGTTGATCGGAAACAAAACAGCGCCAGGGGCAATTTCGTCATTTTTCGCGACGGTGTCGGAATGGGCTAATATTTTATAGGTAGTTCGGAAACAAAAACCGTGCCTGGGGCAATTTCGTCATTTTTCGCTACGGTGTCGGATTCGGCTCAAATTTCACAGGTTGATCGGAAACAAAAACCGCGCCAGGGGCAATTTCGTCATTTTTTGCGACGGTGTCGGAATGGGCTAAAATTTTACAGGTTGATCGGAAACAAAAATCGTGCCAGGGACAATTTCGTCATTTTTTGCGACGGTGTCGGAATGGGCTCAAATTTGACTGGTTGATCGGAAACAAAAATCGGTCCAGGGGCAATTTCGTCATTTTTCGCGACGGTGTCGGAATGGGCTAAAATTCTGTAGGTTGATGGGAAACAAAAATTGCGCCTGGGGATATTTCTTCAGTTTTCGCGACGGTGTCGGAATGGGCTAAAATTTGACAGGTTGATCGGAAACAAAAACCGCGCCGGGGAAAATTTCGTCATTTTTCGCGACGGTGTCGGAATGGGCTAAAATTTGACAGGTTGATCGGAAACAAAAACTGCGCCAGGGGCAATTTCGTCATTTTTCGAGACGGTGTCGGAATGGGCTAAAATTTTACAAGTTGATCGGAAACAAAAAATCGTGCCGGGGGCAATTTCGTCATTTTTCGCGACGGTGCCTGAATGGGCCCAAATTTGACAGGTTGACTGGAAACAAAAATCGTGCCAGGGGTAATTTCTTCATTTTTTCGCGACGGTGTCAAAATGGGCAAAAATTTGACAGGTTGATCGGAAACAAAAATCGCACCGGGGTCACTTTCATCATTTTTCGCGAAGGTGTCGGAATGAGCTGAAATTTGGCTGGTTGATTGGAAGCAAAAATCGCACCGGGGCCAATTTCGTCTTTTTTCGCGATGGTGTCGGAATGGGCAAAATTTGACTGGTTGATCGGAAACAAAAATCGGGCCAGGGGCAATTTCGTCATTTTTCGCAACGGTGTCGGAATGGGCTAAAATTTGACAGGTTGATCGGAAACAAAAATCACGCCAGGGGCAATTTCGTCATTTTTCGCAACGGTGTCGGAATGGGCTAAAATTTGACAGGTTGATCGGAAACAAAAATCACGCCAGGGGCAATTTCGTCATTTTTCGCGACGGTGTCGGAATGGGCTAAAATTCTGCAGGTTGATCGGAAACGAAAATTGCGCCGGGGGAAATTTCTTCATTTTTTGCGACGGTGTCGGAATGGGCAGAAATTTGAGAGTTTGATCGGAAACAAAAATCGCTCCGGGGGCAATTTCGTCATTTTTCGCGACGGTGTCGGAATCGGCTAAAATTTGACCGGTTGATCGGAAAAAAAAATCGCGCCAGGGGCGATTTCGTCATTTTTCGCGACGGTGTCGGAATGTGCTAAAATTCTGCAGGTTGATGGGAAACAAAAATTGCGCCGGGGGAAATTTCTTCATTTTTCTCGACGGTGCCGGAATGGGCTAAAATTTGACAGGTTGATCGGAAATACAAAAACCGCGCCAGGGGCAATTTCGTCGTTTTTCACGATGGTGTCGGAATGCGCTGAAATTTTACGGGTTGACTGGAAACAAAAATCGCGTCGGGCGCAATTTCGTCATTTTTTGCGACGGTGTCGGAATGGGCAGAAATTTGGCTGGTTGACTGGAAATAAAATCGCGCCGGGAGTAATTTCGTCATTTTTCGTGACGGTGTCGGAATGGGCTAAAATTTGGTGGGTTGATCGGAAACAAAAATCCCGCCTGGGGCAATTTCGTCATGTTTCACGACGGTGTCGGAATGGGCTCGAATTTGGTTGGTTGACGGGGAGCAAAAATCGCGACGGGGGCAATTTCGTCATTTTTCGCGACGGTGTCGGAATGTGCTAAAATTTGCCTGGTTGATCGGAAACAAAAACCGCCCCAGGGACAATTTAGTCTTTTTTCGCAACGGTGTCGGAATGGGCTAAAATTTGACAGGTCGATCGGAAACAAAAACCGCGCCAGGGGCAGTTTCGTCATTTTTCGCGACGGTGTCGGAATGGGCTAAAATTCTGCAGGTTGATGGGAAACAAAAATTGCGCCGGGGGAAATTTCTTCATTTTTCGCGACGGTGTCGGAATGGGCTAAAATTTGACAGGTTGATCGGAAACATAAACAGCGCCAGGGGCAATTTCGTCATTTTTCACGATGGTGTCGGAATGCGCTGAAATTTTACGGGTTGATTGGAAACAAAAATCGCGCCGGGGGCAATTTCGTTATTTTTCGCGACGGTGTCGGAATGGCCAGAAATTTGGCTGGTTGACTGGAAATAAAATCGCGCCGGGGGCAATTTCGTCATTTTTCGTGACGGTGTCGGAATGGGCTAA
>NW_019265939.1:0-8757 GCF_002742605.1 Olea europaea var. sylvestris | reverse complement strand
GGGCAATTTCGTCAATTTTCGCGACTGTGTCGGAATTTGCTAAAATTAGACAAGTTGCTCGGAAACAAAAATCGCGCCGGGGGAAATTTTGTCATTTCTTGCGACTGTGTCGGAATGGGCTGAAATTTGGCAGGTTGATCGAAACTAAAAAATCGCGCGGGGGCAATTTCGTCATTTTTCGCGACTGTGTCGAATTGAGCTAAAATTTGATGGGTTGATCGGAAACAAAAAAATCGCCGGGGGCAATTTCGTCAATTTTTGCAACTGTGTCGGAATAGGCTAAAATTTGACATGTCGATCCGAAACAGAAACTACGCAAGGGGCAATTTCGTCAATTTTCGCGACTGTGTCGGAATGGGATAAACTTTGACAGGTTGATCGGAAACAAAAATCGAGCCGCGGGCAATTTAGTCATTTTTCGCGTCATTTTCGGAATGGGCTTAAATTTGGCAGATTGATCGGAAATAAAAATCGTGCCTGGGCAATTTCGTCACTTTTCGCGACTTTGTCGGAATGGGCTAAAATTTGACTGGTTGATCGGAAACAAAAATCTCGACGGGGGCAATTTCGTCAATTTTCGCGACTGTGTCGGAATGGGCTAAAATTTAACATGTTGATCGGAAACAAAAATCGAGCCGGGGGCAATTTCATCATTTTTCGCGACTGTGTCGGAATGGGCTAAAATATGACAGGTTGATCGGAAACAAAAATCGCGCCGGGGGCAATTTTGTCATTTTTCGCGACATTGTCGGAATGGACTGAAATTTGGCAGGTTGATCGAAACTAAAAATCGCGCCGGGGGCAATTTCGTCATTTGTCACGACTGTGTCGGAATGGGCTAAAGTTTGACAGGTTGAGCGGAAACAAAAATAGCGCCGGGGGCAATTTCGTCATTTTTTGCGATTGTATCGGAATTGGCTGAAATTTGGCAGGTTGATCGAAACTAAAAATCGCGCCGGGGGCAATTTCGTCATTTTTCGCGACTGTGTCGAATTCATCTAAAATTTGACTGGTTGATCGGAAACAAAAACAGCGCCGGGGGCAATTTCGTCATTTTTCTCGACTGTGTTGGAATGGGCTAAAATTTGACATGTTGATCCGAAACAAAAACTACGCCGAGGGTAATTTCATCATTTTTCGCGACTGTGTCAGAATGGGCTAAATTTTGACTGGTTCATCGGAAACAAAAATCGCGCCAATGGCAATTTCGTCAATTTTCGCGACTGTGTCGGAATGGGCTAAAATTTGACATGTTGATCGGAAACAAAAACTGCGTCGGGGGCAATTTCGTCATTTTTCGCGACTGTGTCAGAATGCACTGAAATTTCGCTGGTTGATCGAAAATAAAAATCGTGGCTGGGACAATTTCGTCATTTTTGGCGACTGTGTCGAAATGGGATAAAATTTGACATGTTGATCGGAAACAAAAACCGCGCCGGGGGCAATTTCGTCATTTTTCGCGACTGTGTCGGAATGGGCTGAAATTTGGCAGGTTGATCGAAAATAAAAATCACGCCGGTGGCAATTTCGTCATTTATCGCGACTGTGTCGGAATGGGCTAAAGTTTGACAGGTTGAGCGGAAACAAAAATAGCGCCGGGGGCAATTTCGTCATTTTTTGCGATTGTATCGGAATTGGTTGAAATTTAGCAGGTTGATCGAAACTAAAAATCGCGCCGGGGGCAATTTCGTCATTTGTCGCGACTGTGTCGGAATGGGCTAAAATTTGACATGTTGATCGGAAACAAAAACCGCGTCAGGGGCAATTTCGTCATTTTTCGCGACTGTGTCAGAATGGACTGAAATTTCGCAGGTTGATCGAAAATAAAAATCGCGGCTGGGGCAATTTCGTCATTTTTGGCGACTGTGTTGGAATGGGCTAAAACTTGACATGTTGATCGGAAACAAAAACTGCGCCGGGGGCAATTTCATCATTTTTCGCGACTGTGTCGGAATGGGCTGAAATTTGGCAGGTTGATCGAAAATAAAAATCGCGCCGGGGGCAATTTCGTCATTTTTCGCGACTGTGTCGGAATGGGCTAAAATTTGACTGGTTCATCGGAAACAAAAACCGCGCCAGGTGCAATTTCGTCAATTTTCGCGACTGTGTCGGAATGGACTGAAATTTGATAGGTTGACCGGTAACAAAAACCGCGCCGGGGGCAATTTCGTCATTTTTTGCAATGGTGTCGGAATGGGCTCAAACTTGACAGGTTGATCGGAAACAAAAATCGCGCCGAGGGCAATTTCGTCATTTTTCGCGGTTGTGTCATAATGGGCTAAAATTTGACAGGTTGATCGGAAAAAAAATCGCGCCGGGGGCAATTTCTTTATTTTTCGCGACGGTGTCGGAATGGGCTAAAATTTGACAGGTTGATTGAAAACAAAAATCGCGCCGCGGGCAATTTCGTCATTTTCCGCGACGGTGTCGGAATGGTCTAAAATTTGACAGGTTGTTCGGATATAAAAATCGCACCGGGGGTAATTTCGTCATTTTTCGCGACTGCGTCGAAATGGGCTAAAATTTGACTGGTTGATCGGAAACAAAAATCGCACCGGGGGCAATTTCGTCAATTTTCGCGACTGTGCGGAATGGGCTAAAATTTGACATGTCGATCGAAAACAAAAACCGCGCCGTGGGCAATTTCGTCATTTTTCGCGACGGTGTCGGAATGGGCTAAAATTTGACCGGTGGATCGGAAATAAAAATCGCGCCAGGAGCAATTTCGTCATTTTTCGCGATCGTGTCGAAATGGGCAAAAATTTGACTGGTTGATTGGAAACAAAAACCGGGCCAAGGGCAATTTCGTCATTTTTCACTACTGTCTCGGAATGGGATAAAATTTGACAGGTTGATCAGAAACGAAAATCGCGTCGAGGGCAATTCCGTCATTTTTCACGTCTGTGTCCGAATGGGCTTAAATTTGGCAGGTTGATCGGAAATAAAAATCGTGCCTGGGGCAATTTCGTCATTTTTCGCGACTTTGTCGGAATTGGCTAAAATTTGGCAGGTTGATCGGAGACAAAAATCGCGACGTGGGGAATTTCGTCATTTTTCGCGAATGTTTCGGAAAGGGCTGAAATTTGGCAGGTTGATCGAAAATAAAAATCGCGTCGGTGGCAATTTCGTCATTTTTCGCGATTGTGTCGGAATGGGCTGATATTTGGCAGGTTGATCGAAACTAAAAACCGCGCGGGGGGCAATTTCGTCATTTTTGCGACCGTGTCGAAATGGGCTAAAATTTGACTGGTTGATCGAAAACAAAAACCGCGCCAAGGACAATTTCGTCATTTTTCGCGACTGTGTCGGAATGGGCTAAAATTTGACGTGTTGATCCGAAACAAAAATCGCTCAGGGGGCAATTTTGTCATTTTTCGCGACTGTGTCGGAATGGGCTAAAATTTGACTGGTTCATCGGACACAAAAATCGTGGCAGGGGCAATTCCGTCAATTTTCGCGACTGTGTCGGAATGGGCTAAAATTTGACATGTGGATCGGAAACAAAAATCGCGCCAGGGCAATTTCTTCATTTTTCGCCACTGTGTCGGAATGGGTTGAAATTTGGCAGGTCGATCGAAAATAAAAACCGCGGCTGTGGGCAATTTCGTCATTTTTCGCGACGGTGTCGGAATGGGCTAAGATTTGACCGGTTGATCGGAAATAAAAATCGCGCCAGGGGCAATTTCGTCAATTTTCGCGACTGTGTCGGAATGGGCTAAAATTTGACATGTTGATCGGAAACAAAAACCGCGCCGGGGGCAATTTCCTCATTTTTCGCGATTGTGTCGGAATGGGCTAAAATTTGACAGGGTGATCGGAAATAAAAATCGCCCCGGGGGCAATTTCGTCATTTTTCGCGACGGTGTCGGAATGGGCTAAAATTTGACCGGTTGATCGGAAATAAAAACCCCGCCAGGGGAAATTTCGTCAACTTTCACGCCTGTGTCGGAATGGGCTAAAATTTGACATGTTGATCGGAAACAAAAATCGCGCCGGGGGCAGTTTCCTCATTTTTCGCGACAGTGTCGGAATGGGCTAAAATTTGACTGGTTGATCGGAAACAAAAATCGCGCAACGGGCAATTTCGCCATTTTTCGCGACTGTGTCTGAATGGGGGCTCAAATTTGACAGGTCGATCGGGAACAAGAACTGCGCCGGGGACAATTTCGTCATTTTTCGCGACTGTGTCGGAATGGTTTAAAATTTGACTGGTTGATCGGAAACAAAAATCGCGCCGGGGGCAATTTCGTCTAGTTTCGCGACTGTGCCGAAATGGGCTAAATTTTGACATGTTGATCGGAAACAAAAACCCTGCCTTGGGCAATTTCGTCATTTTTTCACGACGTTGTCGGAATTGGCTAAAATTTGACCGGTTGATCGGAAACAAAAATCGCGCCGTGGGCAATTTCGTCAATTTTCGCGACAGTGCCGAAATGGGCTAAAATTTGACATGTTGATCGGAAACAAAAATTGCGCCGGGGGCAATTTCGTCATTTTTCGCGACGGTGTTGGAATGGGCTAAAATTTGACCGGTTGATCGGAAATAAAAACCTCGCCAGGGGTAATTTCGTCATTTTTCGCGACTGTGTCGGAATGGGCTAAAATTTAACATGTTGATCGGAAACAAAAACCGCTCGGGGGCAGTTTCCTCATTTTTCGCGACTGTGTCGGAAAGGTTTAAAATTTGACTGGTTGATCGGAAACAAAAATCCGGCCACGGGCAAAATTCGACATTTTTCGCGACTGTGTCGGAATGCGGGCTCAAATTTGACAGGTTGATCGGGAACAAAAATCGCGTCAGGGACAATTTCGTCATTTTTCGCGACTGTGTCCGAATAGGCTAAAATTTGACAGGTTGATCGGAAACAAAAATCACGCCGAAGGCAATTTCGACATTTTTCGCGACTGTGTCGGAATGGGCTAGAATTTGACTGGATCATCGAAAACAAAAACCGCGTCAGGGGCAATTTTGTTAATTTTCACGACTGTGTCGGAATGGGCCAAAATTTGAGAGGTTGATCGGACACAAAAACTGCGCCGCGGGCAATTTCGTCATTTTCTGCGACGGTGTCAGAATGGGCTAAAATTTGACAGGTTGATCGGAAATAATAATCGCACCGGGGGCAATTTCACCATTTTTCGCGAATGTGTCGGAATGGGCTAAAATTTGACTGGTTGATCGGAAACAAAAATCGCATCGGGGGCGATTTCGTCATTTTTCGCGACTGTGCCGGAATGGGCTAAAATTTGACATGTTGATCGGAAACAAAAACCGCGCCGGGGGAAATTTCGTCATTTTTCGCGACGGTGTCGGAATGGGCTAAAATTTGACCGGTTGATCGAAAACAAAAATCGCGCCGTGGGCAATTTCGTCAATTTTCGCGACTGTGCCGGAATGGGCTAAAATTTGACATGTTGATCGGAAACGAAAATCGCCCCGGGGGCAATTTCATCATTTTTCGCGACGGTATCGGAATGGGCTATAATTTGACCAGTCGATCGGAAATAAAAACCTCGCCAGGGGCAATTTCGTCATTTTTCGCGACTGTGTCGGAATGGGCTAAAATTTGACATGTTGATCGGAAACAAAGACCGCGTCGGGGGCAGTTGCCTCACTTTTCGCGACTGTGTCGGAATGGGCTAAAATTTGACTGGTTGATCGGAAACAAAAACCGCGCCACGGGTAAATTTCGCCATTTTTCGCGACTGTGTCGGAATGGGGGCTAAAATTTGACAGGTTGATCGGGAAGAAAAATCGCGTCGGGGGCAATTTCGTCAATTTTCGCGACTGTGTCAGAATGGGCTAAAATTTGACATGTCGATCGTAAACAAAAACCGCGATAGGGGCAATTTCGTCATTTTTCGAGACTGTGTCGGAATGGGCTGAAATTTGGCAGGTTGATCGAAAATAAAAATCGCGCCGGGGGTTATTTCGTCATTTTTCGCGACTGTGTCGGAATGGGCTAAAATTTGACAGGCTGAGCGGAAACAAAAATCGCGCCGAGGGCAATTTCGTCATTTTTTGCGACTGTGTCGGAATTGGCCGAAATTTGGCAGGTTGATCGAAACTAAAAATCGCGCGCGAGGGCAATTTCGTCATTTTTCGCGACTGTGTCAGAATGGGCTAAAATTCGACAGGTTTATCGGAAGCAAAAACTGCGTCGGGGCAATTTCGTCATTTTTCGCGACAGTGTCGGAATGGGCTAAAATTTGACATGTTGATCCGAAACTAAAACTGCGCCGAGGGCAATTTCGTCATTTTTCGCGACTGTGTCGGAATGGACTAAAATTTGACTGGTTCATCGGAAACAAAAATCGCGCCAAGGGATATTTCGTCAATTTTCGCCACTGTGTCGGAATTGGCTAAAATTTGACATGTTGATCGGAAACAAAGACCGCGTCGGGGGAATTTCGTCATTTTTCGCGACTGTGTCGGAATGGACTGAAATTTGGAAGGTTGATCGAAAATAAAAATCGCGGCTGGGGTAATTTCTTCATTTTTCGTGACTGTGTCAGAATGGGCTAAAATTCAACAGGTTTATCGGAAACAAAAACTGCGCCGGGGGCAATTTCGTCATTTTTCACGACTGTGTCGGAATGGCTGAAATTTGGCAGGTTGATCGAAAATAAAAATCGCTCCGGGGGCAATTTCGTCATTTTTCGCGACTGTGTCAGAATGGGCTAAAATTCAACAGGTTTATCGGAAACAAAAACTGCGCCGGGGGCAATTTCGTCATTTTTCACGACTGTGTCGGAATGGCTGAAATTTGGCAGGTTGATCGAAAATAAAAATCGCTCCGGGGGCAATTTCGTCATTTTTCGCGACTGTGTCAGAATGGGCTAAAATTCAACAGGTTTATCGGAAACAAAAACTGCGCCGGGGGCAATTTCGTCATTTTTCACGACTGTGTCGGAATGGCTGAAATTTGGCAGGTTGATCGAAAATAAAAATCGCTCCGGGGGCAATTTCGTCATTTTTCGCGACGGTGTCGGAATGGGCTAATATTTGATCGGTTGATTGGAAACAAAAACCGCGCCAGGGTCAATTTCGTCATTTTTCGCGACTGTCTCGGAATGGGATAAAATTTGACAGGTTGATCGTAAACAAAAATTGCGCCGGGGGCAATTTAGTCATTTTTCGCGTCTGTGTCGGAATGTGCTTAAATTTGGCAGGTTGATCGGAAATAAAAATCGTGCATGGGGCAATTTCGTCATTTTTCGCGACTTTGTCGGAACGGGCTAAAGTTTGGCTGGTTGATCGGAAACAAAAATCGCGACGTGGGCAATTTCGTCAATATTCGCGACTGTGTCGGAATGGGCTAAAATTTAACATGTTGATCGGAAACAAAAATCGAGCCGGGGGCAATTTCGTCGTTTTTCGCGACGGTGTCGGAATGAGCTGAAATTTGGCAGGTTGATCGAAAATAAAAATCGCGCCGGAGGCAATTTCGTCATTTTTCGCGACTGTGTCGGAATGGGCTAAAATTTGACAGGTTGAGCGGAAACAAAAATCAAGCCGGGGGCATTTTCGTCATTTTTTGCGACTGTGTCGGAGTTGGCTGAAATTTGGCAGTTGATCGAAACTAAAAATCGCCCGCGGCAGCAATTTCGTCATTTTTCGCGACTGTGTCGTATTGAGCTAAAATTTGACTGGTTGATCGGAAACAAAAAAGCGCCGGGGGCAATTTCGTCATTTTTCGCGACAGTGTCGGAATGGGCTAAAATTTGACATGTTGATCCGAAACTAAAACTGCGCCGAGGGCAATTTCGTCATTTTTCGCGACTGTGTCAGAATGGACTAAAATTTGACTGGTTCATCGGAAACAAAAATCGCGCCAAGGGATATTTCGTCAATTTTCGCCACTGTGTCGGAATTGGCTAAAATTTGACATGTTGATCGGAAACAAAGACCGCGTCGGGGGAATTTCGTCATTTTTCCCGACTGTGTCGGAATGGACTGAAATTTGGCAGGTTGATCGAAAATAAAAATCGCGGCTGGGGTAATTTCATCATTTTTCGTGACTGTGTCAGAATGGGCTAAAATTCAACAGGTTTATCGGAAACAAAAACTGCGCCGGGGGCAATTTCGTCATTTTTCACGACTGTGTCGGAATGGCTGAAATTTGGCAGGTTGATCGAAAATAAAAATCGCGCCGGGGGCAATTTCGTCATTTTCCGCGACTGTGTCGGAATTGTCTAAAATTTGACTGGTTGATCGAAAACAATAACCGCACCAGGGGCAATATCGTCAATTTTCGCGACTGTGTCGGAATGGGCTAAAATTTGATATTTTGATCGGAAACAAAAACCGCGCAGCGGCAGTTTCGTCATTTTTTGCGACTGTGTCGGAATGGGCTAAAATTTGACTTGTTCATCGTAAACAAAAATCGCGCCAGCGGCAATTTCGTCAATTTTCGCGACTCTGTTGGAATGGGCTAAAATTTGACATGTTGATCGGAAACAAAAACCGCATCGGGGGCAATTTCGTCATTTTTCGCGACGGTGTCGGAATGGGCTAATATTTGATCGGTTGATTGGAAACAAAAACCGCGCCAGGGTCAATTTCGTCATTTTTCGCGACTGTCTCGGAATGGGATAAAATATGACAGGTTGATCGGAAACAAAAATTGCGCCGGGGGCAATTTAGTCATTTTTCGCGTCTGTGTCGGAATGTGCTTAAATTTGGCAGGTTGATCGGAAATAAAAATCGTGCATGGGGCAATTTCGTCATTTTTCGCGACTTTGTCGGAATGGGCT
>NW_019265938.1:310299-311085 GCF_002742605.1 Olea europaea var. sylvestris | reverse complement strand
GGTGTTAATACAAGTTCCCAATCTTCAAAAGTGAAGTTTTAAGTCGTTAACCTATTTAAATATGTGAATCTAAATTTTCACATAGTCAAAAGCATCATTGTAAGAGTTAAAACCACACTCGAATTTTGTTAAAAACAATGGAGCAAGGGAGGGGAGAACGGTTCTTTTGTAGATAGGATGAAAATTAAAATATTTCTATTCATCGTATCCATTTGATGATTTATTTATTTAAATTTTAAAATAAAATTGATATATGAAGTGATGTTTTTGCCTTCCCTATTGACTTAAGCAAGAATCAAAGGCATATTGAAAAACTATCGAATCACTTTCCATTTGTTTTCAATTCAATTGTAATTCGTATGTAGTTTTAAGTCTACATTGACAATTTTGCCACTCACTACCTAATTTCATGAATTTAAATAGGCTAAAAATTAAAATCTCACTTTTTAAAGATAAAAATCCATACGAGTGATACTATTTGTAGTCATTCACTACCATAGTCGTTCTACGTGGCAGATATGTAACATTTAGTATGCATCAAATCAATATCAATTTTATGTATACTACGTAGGGGCGACTGCCAATAACATTATGTCACATGAAAGGTTGGAGAGCTTAGGCTAGTTTGCTTTATTTGTTTTCGCCGAATGTTTATTGCTATGTGGTTTATCAAGGTTGTAGACAACAGACTCTCAAGTCTACAGGAATTTATAAAATCAGATGTGCTGAAATAACGTTAGCATAGTTATTAAAATCGGCCCGACTCGGACGGTCAGCCAGGTAAAT
>NW_019265938.1:297749-300950 GCF_002742605.1 Olea europaea var. sylvestris | reverse complement strand
AAGCCTTTCGTCATGTACGTCTTTAACTCTGCATTCACTTTATCCTCATCCCACATGAACCCTTGAATGTTCTACAATTCAAACACAATTGCAATGTTAAATCAGTGGAGATGACACTACATAGAAAAAGATGAAGCGGAAGCTGGAAAGATGAAAATATACCTGAACCCACTCAAAGTAACTAACAGTAACACCGCCTGAATTTGCATATATGTCTGGAAGGACGACAACTCCCTTCTTTGACAAAATCTATGGAGGAAAATACTAGATAATTATGTTGCCAGCACCTCTAATTTCATGCTGTGGCATAATTTAAGACTTGTTTAACCATTAGCTAACCTCATCAGCCTCTGGATCAGTTGGATGATTAGCTGCTTCAATAATAAATTTGGCTTTGATATCTTTTGCATTTTCCCTTCAATAAGATATGAAACATCGTTAACTGTATTGGAAATTTACAACCACAACATGCGGGAGTACTATGATGACATGTAAAAAAAACCTGTTGATCACGCCTCCCAGAGCTGCTGGGATAAGAATGTCGCAATCCTCAGCCAATATAGAATTAGGATCAACAGGATCCCCACCACTGAATCCTTTTACTCCATGGGTTTCTTTGACGTGGTTGAGTAGGCTTGGTATGTCAAGACCACTACTATTCTTTATAGCTCCTGTAATATCACTTACTGCAACAATCTTTCCCCCCTGCTCACTTATAAGTTGAGCAGCCCAAGAACCAACATTTCCGAATCCCTGACACAAAAAGAATGTCAAAGCTGAGGTTTAATAAACAATTGATATCCTTTTCTAACCGGTCCACTTCTCCATGAGAAATAATTGCATTAAGATTCATCAAGTTTTATTTCAGTTCAACTATAAGCCTAATCAAAATATGAGGTAAGCCTATAAGGATCGTCTAACTTTGATACCTGCACAACAACATGTTTCCCAGCAATGGTCTTCCCGTACTCTTTAAGCAGGGCTTCAGTTGCAAACAGCACACCTCTTCCTGTAGCTGCATCTCTTCCAAGGGAACCACCAAGATCCTAAAAATAAGAAACTTGGATCTTTCAAGTTACTACAGAAATGGAGAAATTTCAGAAAGATGAGAAATAACATTTTCCACTACTAAAAGAGAACAAATGTATCATCCAATTACATTAAAAAACAATTTAAAAACAAATCATGAACCTGACTGAAGTATCATTCGATAGCTTTTACTATACTTACAATAGGTTTTCCAGTTACTACTGCAGGTGAATATCCATGAAATTTCGAATATTCATCTAAGATCCAAGCCATTGTCTGTTCAGCCGCACAGAAAAGATTTAACAATACATTCAGATACATCAGTGAGTTAATTGATACTTAAATGGTAAGGTTGAGATATATGTTCCATGGACCTGTGGATTTGTTCCCATATCAGGTGCTGGAACATCTGTGTGGACTCCAACCAGATCATGTATCTTTTGGGTGAAAACTCTAGTAAGTCTTTCTAGCTCAGAGATGCTCAAATCCCCTGGATTACATCCTATCCCTCCCTTGGCTCCACCGTATGGTATGTTAGCTACTGCAGTTTTCCATGTCATTAGTTGTGCCAAAGCATTCACCTCATCTGGGTCTACCTACATTATCAATGTAGAATTTTGATTATAGAGGGAAAAAGGAATCTGGAAAATGGATCTAATTACACAATACATAGATTAGGAAGAAATATTATAGTCTTCATCTTAGATGAGCTTATTTTATCAATTTGATTTGTGAAAACTGAATCTACTTTAGCAATTGGTCCACTGAATCAAAGATCAGAACCAGGATGATTGCATCACTAAATCGATTCTTAGGTAATCAAGTTTAAAGTGATCAGCCAATTAAAATTTAACGAACCTCTGGGTGGTATCTTATCCCTCCTTTCATTGGACCTCTCGCATTGTCATGCTGAACCCTGAATCCCACAAAAGATGCCAAGGTGCCATCATCTTTTGGTATGGTACACTCAACCTGTGATGTTGACCGAAGCAGGCAAGGAACACAATTAAACAAAAGTATTTTGAAAACAAAAGCATGCTAACTAGGGCAAAAATGAAAATCTATGGAATGTGAAGGGTGAAATAGTTATATTCGAATCAAGATAAAATGACTAGGTATTTCAAACACCGTGGTAAATTACTACCAAAAAGGAAGAGTAATGCTACTGAAAACCGGGGCCATCAAGGGAATCCTTGCTTTTGAAGTGCAAAATCTTGCACTGTAGACCGAAGGCCAGTGTGTGTATGGAAGTAAAAAATGGGCTCGTGACGAAAAATTTAATGATAAGAGAAACTATTGGGCATCTGCCAGAGGGGAAAGAAACTGGTAAGATACGACATTCAAAATTTAAGTACACAGAAAAATCAGACAGCAAAAATAAAATGATTGGTTCTTCAAACAAAATTAAATCCTATGAAATTAATCAATCAACATCATGAAAGTGTTGATAACCTTGATTTCCCTAAATGGAATGAGCAGACTCTTCTCAAGCTTTGAGTCCAACCCCAGAAGCCGAGCTGCCAGCTTAAAATTTCTGTTTGTTGCGGCTAACGCGTTCATGATTCTTCAAAAAGCTTCTTCCACAAAGGAAATGAGATTTCAAACTTCAGATACAGAATGAGGAATATATGTACAAAGACCTTAATGATGATATACAGATTTTCTGAAGAGATAAACATGCAACAGATATTTATAAGAGTGATTATATCATACAGTTAAGACCTTACTGGATAAGAAGTACAAGTATGTTCAATAAAATAAATATATACCCTTAAAAAATTGCATGTCGTGTCATCATCCTTGTAGGATGTCAACCTTGTGCATAACATGTTTTCTAAACTTTGGAGGAATATTTTCTAGCCAAACACAATTTCTCTTGGAAATGCAATGCACATGACTATTCAACGTTAATTTAAGCTTTTAGTTCATGCACAGTGAGGCGGTCATTCTCATCCAGACACATAAGAAGGATTTCCAAGCTACTTGACGCAAAATTAGCTAGAAAATCTCATCTAAAACTAAGTTTGATATTAGTTTCTTTTCCCTACAGATGCCAAAACTTTTACTTGATATTTAAGAGCACAAGGCAAACTCAAGCAAAACTAACGTATTAGTAGTGAAATAACGGTCCAAAAATCCCTTTTTTTGGGTTGGGGGGGGGGGGGGGGCCCC
>NW_019265938.1:242172-295921 GCF_002742605.1 Olea europaea var. sylvestris | reverse complement strand
GCTTGAAGCGAGTGTAGCTCCAATTCAATTTTTATATCTAAGAGAAGATATAATAAGAATCAATTCCTCTCTCTCTCTCTCTCTCTCCAGCCATATCCAAAGTTTCAGAATATGACATAGTAAACGCACGTATGTATGTATATAGAAAATTGAGTGGATTTACAAGTGAATGCGAATGCGAATGCGAATGCGAATGTGAATGTGATGCGATGCTTATGTTATAAGACGGTAGCCGAAATGAATGAAGGCGTCAACTTCCACTATCACCTGCTTCTTCTATAAATCTCAAAAAGGATAGAAGAAATATCGACAAATTGCTTTGCCGGAAGTGGAACGTGAATCCGACGCCAATTCCACGATACAACTTATTGGGTGCTTTGCTTTTATGGCACTAATATATTACAACCTCACCTCACCAGCAAAAACCTATGGATATATAGGGTAGGTTTCCTTTGTAATATTTTAGGATCAGATTGATTCATTGTTGTTTCGGTAGTGATCTCGAAAAGAGAGAGCGAATTTTCTAATATTTTTATTTCAGTAAGAACTCGAGAGAGACTAATATGGGTTGGATTCTGGGGATCACGACAAAATGATGACCAAAATATATATATATATATATATATATAGTAATACTATTAGAGTAAGAAAGTAAATCCACATTCTCGAGTAATAAGCACATATCCTCCTTAAGTTATACATTTTTTAGTGAGTGATATAAGAAGATGGAATTGCACAAGAAGAAAGCAACATAAAGAAAGGAAGGAAGCTCAGAATGCTTCTTCATTCAATTGATTGTTTTTGAATGCAATGAAGGAAGCCACATCTATATACAAAAACGGGATAACAAATTTCTGGTTAGACCGTGCTGCACATGCCTTTGCCTCCCACTATACAGGGCACCTCAGTTAAAGCTTAACAAAAATGAAAAACTAATTACGACTAATTTCCACTACTCTGTACAACAAAAAGAGAGAGAGGAAAACAGCTAGCCATTATCCAATTTCCCGTTGGCTTTTGCACCGACTACAGCATGAGTCATTTCTTCATCATAATGGCTCGACACTTCAAGTCGTAGTATCCCCGCAAGATGGAGAGTAGAAATTAACTATTCCCATCTTGGAGAGGTGAATGTTAAAAATGTGAGAAGGCAATACCTTTTCAAAAATGTCAACCAACTGGAATTGAGTACTAATGTGAGCCGTGCAAATGCTCCCTTCTTGCTTGATTGTCACAATGAAGAACAACAGCTTGTGGGTGAAGGACTTGAAGATCTAGCAAAATGTACCTCAACCAAGTGAGTTCAGAAACTGTAGCTGTCATTGCTCGATATTCAGCCTCAACTAAGTATCGAGAAAATATTGACTATTTTTTTGACTTCCATGATATGAGAGAATTTTCAAGCAGGACACAGTAACCAGTCAAGATCTTCTGGTATCGGGGCATGAAGCCCAATCGGAATCACAATAGGTAGTCAAGATCTTTGTGTGCTGCTGCCAAATGAAGATCAGTGGGATTAGCCATAAATTGACTTAAGTTCTGAACACTATAACATATATTCGGTCTTGTGATTGTAAGATAAAGGAGCCTCCCAATCAATCTCCTATAAATGCTTCGATCTTTCAAGAGTTCTCCTGCATCTTTGCTTAGCCTTAGGTTCTAGTCCATAGGGACTTTCACTGGCTTGGAACCAAGTGTTCCTGAGTCGGCCAAGATGTCTAAGGCATATTTTCTTTGACAAATTTGTATTCCCTTTGTTGTTCTAGCAACTTCAATCCCCTAAAAGTACCTCAGAGTACCTAGATCTTTAATTTTGAATTTATGGTTCAAGAAATGCTTAAGATCAACAACTGATTTTTCACTGTTAGTGGCAATGATGATATCATCCACATAAACCAATAATGCTATAAAGGAATTGCCGTCTTTCATGGTAAATATGCTGACACACCCCGTCCCGTGTAACATCACTAGATCCGGACGTGGCATGTGCTGATGATAGATACCAACTAAAAGTTGGACCCACCATCAAGGCTACTACAAATACAATATATCACTTTTTATACATCATTTTTCTAAAAGAATTTCGACATTATCTCCCCTGTAAACAGGACTAACTAACCTGTGATCAATTTCACACAAATCCCAAACTATAGCACAACACAACAAAGATAAGCCGAAATCTCAATTTTTACCAAGAAATAAGATGAAATATACATAAGGATACAAAATATATAGTAAACCCCATAACTATCTACAAGTGATGCAAAATCACATCTAGATATGAACATGCATCCCAAAACACTGACTACATGTTCTATGAAGTGAGTCATACTAACAAACTCTGTCGTGTGGCTCTGACTCCAAAATCAAGGCTCAACTCCAAAAGATGCCCAGATTCTCAACTGCTGTTTGATAAGGAAAAACGTGGAAAAATATATGAGTTGATAGCTTAGTGAGTGGAGAAGTTCGAAATATATATACTTTTTTTTATTGAAAATCAAATTCATATCATTTGATAATTCACAAACTACCATCATGTAATTATAGCTAAAAGTGAAATATTCACATAAGGTCATAAAATATTATTTTAAAATCATGATATAACATCAACTGATAATCATGATATAATCTCATCACATCAAACATGCTGAAAAATTCACAAAAAATGTACCCTCTGATTGAAATATATAATTTGCCTCTCGGGCTAAGAACTTTTGCCACAGGGCCTTTGGCCCCCTCTGTGAACGAAAGTCCATCTCAAAGACATCTTATAATCAATTCTAGAACACGATCAATACCCCTCTGTGAACTATATGTACACGATCAAGACCAATGTCAGGTCAAGACCCTCCGTGTAGAATAGAACACGGCCAATGCCCCTCTGTGAACTAGAAGAAGTATATAATCATGGGTATTTTTTTGGCCGATCTCAATATTGCATGTCTCACGTACCAAACAAATCTCAATATCATATGTCTTACATACCAATATGCCATAAATAATCTTTGGTATTCCACATGTATCATAATAAAAGAGATTTCCATAATAACCATGTAATTCGAACACATAATGGCATATAATTGAACGTACTTTAACAATATACTTAATTTATAAATATTTTAAAGATATTTATATTTTTCCACTCACAGAACTATGTACACCAAAATCAACTCATTTGGTACGCTGTCCCAATATCTGTATCGCCGCCTGAAATATGATATAATTTTTAAATCAATAATTAACTATTTTAAGAAATTTCATTAATTAAATAGGCGATACCCAAACTTAATTATTTCACATTTAGGCGATTTCTAACGTCTTTTTAATTACTAAAACTAATTTTTCTTTCATTTTACTCAATTTCATAGTTTATTATACTTAATCCCTTCAATAAAATTGAATTTAATCTAAAAACCTAACAATTATAAAATCAAACATACCCTTTCAATAAGTAACTTTTACTTACCTTTCAAAATTGAGAAATTCAAGCCTAATGGTATAACACACTTAATTCCTAACACTTTGGTGAGTTTTCCCTTCCTCCTCCCTCCTTTTTCCTTTCTCTTTTTCTCTCTTCTTCTTCTCTGCACCCTTTTTTTTTTCTTTTTTTTTTTGTGTTATGGATTTGGATTACATATGTATATAAATACATTGGGAATGGGTTGGTTTGGCATAGCTGCCTACCGTTTTCTTTTTCTTTTTAATTTTTTTAGTTTGACTTTTCTTTTGAATTAATTAAAGTATTACAAAACTCACCCCCTTGAAAAAAATTTCGTCCTCGAAATTTGATTAACTAAGTGCGAAAAATCTGGGGATACTGAGAACGCATCTGCTCTTCACTTTCCCATGTCACTTCTTCTATAGCATGATTCATCCACAAGACTTTAACCAAAGGAATAGTCTTACTACGCAAAACCTGTTCCTTCCTATCCAATATCTGAACTGGTTCTTCTTCATAGATAAGATTTTTCTTCAGCTCTACTGGTTGTGATTCCAAAACATGAGATAGATCTGGAATATACTTACGAAGCATAGAAACATGGAATACACCATGAATTCTGGAATTCTGTTGGCAAAGTCAATCGATACGCAACTAGACTGATGCGTTCAACAATCTCGTATGGGCCAATATACCTCGGACTCAATTTACCTCGTTTACCAAATTTGATAACACCTTTCCATAGAGATAATTGCAGGAAAACTCTATCCCCAATATCAAATTCAAGGTTTCTTCTACGTCTATCTGCATAGTTTTTCTGTCTATCTTGGGCTGTCTTTAACTTTTTAATTATTTTTACTTTCTCAGCAGTAATCTGGACATATTCAGGACCCAATAACTTTCTTTCACCAACTTCATCCCAACATACTAGAGTTCTGCATTTCCTATCATATAGTGCTTCAAAAGGAGCCATTTCTATACTCGAATGATAACTGTTATTATAAGCAAACTCCATCAAAGGAATATGAGTATCCCAATTCCCTTTAAACTGTAATACACAGGCTCATAACATGTCTTCCAAAGTCTGAATAGTTCTTTCTGACTGATCATTTGTTTGTGGATGAAAAGCTGTACTGAAATGAAGTTTAGTACTCATAGCTTTCTGCAAACCGGGCCAAAATTTAGAAGTGAAACGAGAATCTCTATTTGAAACAATAGATATTGGTGCTCCATACAAACTGATTATCTCATCAACATATATTTTTGTCAATTTATCTAACGAGTAGGTAACTTTTATAGGCAAAAATCTGGCAATCTTCGTCAATCTGTCTACAATAATCCATATGTCATCATGTCCACTATGAGTCCATGGAAGTCCAAATAGAAAATCTATAGTAATGTGTTCCCATTTTCACTCAGGAATAGGCAATGTTTGTAACAATCCTACTGTTTTCTGACGATCTGATTTCACTTGCTGGCAAACGAGACATCTGGATACAAACTCAGCTATTTCTCTCTTCATTCCATGTCACCAATAGTGTTCTTTGAGTACACGATATATTTTTGTACTACTAAAATGCATCCGTAAGCTGAACTATGTGCCTCTTCTAGAATTTCTCCCTTCAATTTCGAATCATCTGGAATACATAATCCGTTTCCCATAGCTAAAGCTTCGTCATCTCGAATGGTATAATCTGTATGCTTACTTTTACTAACTTCTTCTTTCAATTTGCTCAACACTGGATCTTGAGTTTGAGTTTCTCTAACTACGTCAATCAAAGTAGGCCTCACTTGGAAGTTGGCAAACAATGCTCCTCCACTGGTAATTGATAACTAGGCATGAGAAGCTCTGAACTCACCAAATAAAGATGAACATACTGCACTAGTCTGGGTCATAGGACTCGATATTTTCCGATTGAGAGCATCAGCAGCTACATTAGCCTTCCCTGGATGATAATCAATCTTACGGTTGTAATCTTTTATCAGCTATAACCATCTTTTTTGCCTCAAGTTTAACTCTTTCTGATCGAAGATATACTTTAAGCTTTATGATCTATATATATTTGGCATCTCTCACCATACAAGTAATGTCTTCAAATTTTCAAGGCTAGGACAACCGCAGCTAGCTCTAAGTCATGTGTAGGATAATTCAGTTCATATTTCTTCAACTGCCTGGAAGCATACGCTATAACTTTCCCATTCTGCATCAAAACATAACCAAGACTGAAGACCATGACGTGAAGCATCACTATATATCACAAACTCTTCATTGGGAGATGGAAGGGTAATAACTAGAGTTGACACTAATCTATTTTTCAATTCAAGGAAACTTCTTTCACAATTTTCATTCCAAACAAATTTAGCATTCTTTCTAGTCAAAATGGTCAAAGGAAGAGCAATTTTAGAAAATCCTTCTACAAAACAACGATAATAAGCCAAGAAAACTTCGAATTTCCGTCACATTAATAGGCCTTTCCCATTTTACCACTGCCTCTGCTTTCTGCAGGTCAACATAAATTCCTTCTGCTGATATGACATGTCCCAAAAATACAACTTTATCAATTCAGAATTCACATTTACTGAATTTAGCATACAACTGCTCATCACGTAGAGTCTGCAAGATGATTTTGAGATACTCTGTGTGCTCATCGTGATTATGAGAGTATACTAAAATATCATCGATGAACACAATCACAAATCTATCTAAATTTGGGCGAAACACTCTATTCATCATGTTGTGTGTTGTCACACCTGTCCTACCCACCTGGGCCAATGGCCCACTCATCCTGATCCACGTGGCATTCCTGCCGAGGTGGCACACATTGCCGAGGTGGGTTATATCTAAAGTGCTTCAAGCCGAGGTCCATCCGTCGAGGTTCCTCGATCCGATGTACGCAAGTCTGCCGAAGTCCAACTACCGAGGCCCATGACCCAGAAGCATGGAACCTGTTGAATGTAGCTGAGGTCCTCAAGTGGAAGTACTTGTCAAATGGTCGAAGCCCCGAAGTTGATGCACTAGCCTTTTAACCACAAGGAGCTTCCTCCGCAGTCACTTCTCCCAAGAGATCGCCTGCTTAGAGATCTTATTCGAATGACTGATGGAACGTTTGTCACAAGTATAAAGGTCAAGTCTTGTCACTAGTATGGAGGACCTGCGCAAGCAATAAATGCGCCGTAAGCTAGCAAGTCAAGTCCCATACCTAAGAAAAGACGTTTGAACTAAAGAGATGAGGCCACGTGCCACTTCATCCAAGGGCTCCCATTTCATATGTATCACTATAAATACTTCCATTGTGTAATGTCAAAGGCTAATGCAAGAATCAATACTAAAGACTACATTTACTCAACTCTCTCTTAGTTACTTGCAATACACAAATCGAGTTTATACACTTTTACATATACATTTACGAGCACCGGTTGGTAATTATTGTACAATCGGATTACGAACAACCCGCCAGATTTCGAACGTCACCGTCCCGCGTCGTTGGCTTACTCCCACGCCCCTTTGAACCGCTCATTTTAGACCGTCCACGTGTCTTAGCGTGTTGGACTTTCGCCTACGCAAGCGCGGGTAGGACCGGCATCTGTTGGCGCACTTTTTGGGGTCAACAGATTGGCGGCATTCGTGGGAAGCCATACCATAACCACGAGCGACCTTGTGGTAGAAGCTTACTGAAAAACATTTGGGCAACCCCCCTTGAAAAAGGATTTGTAGTTGAAAAAAGAACAGGAGGAACCCCTATCACTTGGAGAAATCTAAGTTTGATAAAAGAAAAATGAGTTCTAACGAAGACACTCCCCCAAGGAGGGTAAGAGAAAGTAGGAATGTGCCTCCCCAGCCTGCTGCCCCAGTAGCTCGGCCGAGGCTCCACCACCACCAAAGGAGAGGTGGGATACGTGCGACAGCACGACTATCAAGAGAAATGGCTACCATGGTAGCCAACATGAGGGATATAGCCAACCAAAACTTGGCCATGAGGGAGCTCATGGCCCAAATGCAAGGCCAGGGAGGTTTCCCCATTTCCCCATATGCCCCCCACGGGCACTATCAGCAAGAGGACGAGGTCCAGAGTCATAGAGCTACCTCGCCAGACTATGGTCGAGGTGAAAGCCCATTCGAGAGGGAAGTGGGAATCGACATTTCCTCCAACTATGCATCTGGCCGACCCACCGAGGTCCAAATGAGCCATGATAACTTTTCACCTCCGTATGAGCAAGACCCAAGACATAGGAGAGCAGGAAGTGTTTTTGACAAAATCAGCCCTGCCGAACCAAGGCCCAGTCAACAGCAGACTCAGTAGCCTCAGACGAGGCCACAGCCTCCACCTCCGATGCCCCAGCAGTCGGAGAGAAGGCATGAAAATGCCCCCCGCACTGTCCCGCCTAGAAGTAGGCCGCAAAGGAGGGAGGAAGAGGCTAGGAACCGGCCCAGACCCTCTCACCAACAACCGAGGTACGAGGCCGAAGACTACGATTTTGATGAGCAGCAGAGGTCCTGTGACTTGGACGATGATGATGAGAACCTGCCATTCTCAAGAGAACTAAGAAATGCCCAGGTCCCGAGCCACTATGTCATGCCAAAAATACTAAAGTATGATGGGAGAGGGGACCCAGAAAAGCACCTCAACGCTTACAAAACTCACATGAGCCTAAGGGGCGCCACCCCAGCCGTAAAGTGCAGAGCATTCCATTTAACCCTCAGTGGAGCGACTAAAATCTGGTATAGTAGGCTACCATCTGGGAGCATTCGAAGCTGGCCCGAGTTCAAAACTACCTTCTTGAAGAGGTTTGCAGTGAGCAAGGAAGGAGAGGCCCCCATCCAGCGTCTTCAAGACACGAGACAGGCGCATGGCGAATCCTTGAAAAGCTTCCTATCCCGCTTCACCGACGAGATGACCTACTGTGTACAAGTCACCGACAGAGAAGCAATATCTGCATTGAGAGGAGGCTTGAACATGAACACCCTATTCTGGAGGGATGTGCAGAATGAAGACCCCACCACCTATGACGCCCTACTAGATATGATGAGAAGGGAGATAATCAATGAAGAATTGATCGAGCATAGGAACAGGGCAAGCAGAGGCCTCCCACCTTCTCAAAGACAGCGAGGTAGGGGACCGATCTCTCACCTCATGGACTACCAGATGAACCGAGCCGAAAATGAGAACTCCGGCTAAGCCCTGGCCACCACAACTCTGAACGAGGTTCCAACCTTGGCATATGAGGATGTCAACCCAACTGCTGACCCATATCAGATGGAGGCCTAGCAGGGACCCCGTAGAGGAAGAGGCCGAGGTCGAGGTTTTGCACCTAGAAATAGGTCCAATCCGAACCTCCCTGGATACTGCTTGCACCACAGGTCTTATGGGCAAGACACCGCGGATTGTAGAGACTATGCACACCGCTCCCGGCAGGAACCCACCAGAGAAAGACATAACTCGCCCCAGGCGAACAGGCCCCCGCCCAGGCAGGACAACCGACATGGGCGTGAGGCGGCCGCTCCTCGTCAAAGGGATGTATCCCCAAGGCGAAGAGAGCAAGACACAGAGAGGCCCAGGGAAGGGCGTAGACACCGAAGAAATAGGCAAGCTCAAAATGAGGCCCCTATCCACGAGATAGATACCATATTTGGAGGCCCTTATGTTGGCGGTGAAACACGAAATGCCAAAAGAAATTATGCTAGGGAGGCTAAGCACCCCCCTCTGACGAGTTACATTGTGGACAGTAGCTCTCGAAGAAACCAAGTACCACCAATTGCCTTCACCCAGGAAGACGCCGAAGGAGTTCATTACCCCCATTGCGATGCGCTGGTGGTGAAGGCCGTCATAGCCCGAAATGGGCTCAAACGAATGCTAGTCGACAGCGGAAGCTCCGTCAACATCCTATTCGGGTTCGCCTTTGACAAGATGATATTGGACCATCAGTTGACGCCCACCACCACTCCATTGTACGAATTTATCGGAGATAGCATCACTCTGAGAGGAAAGATAACACTGGCAGTGTAGATGGGAGAATGTCCTCAAACTACAATGAACTTCATGGAATTCCTCGTAGTTGACAGCCGGTCGGCTTACCACGGAGTCTTGGGCAGACCGGCCCTAAAGGAATTGAGAGCAGTCATCTCTATCCACCACTTATGCATGAAATTCCCAACAGAAAATGGGGTGGCAACGGTGAGAGGCGACCAGAGAGGTTTGAGAGAGTGCTATCTGAGCTCCATTAAGAAGGTAGAGCCCCGGGACGTCCACGTGATCATGGCTAATGTGGTCATGGCGGATGTCCCAGGTGACGCTCCCATTGACCAGGAAGATGTTGATATCATTGACGCACTGCTTATTCAGGAGGTGCTGATCGTTGATGAGATCGACCCCCGCATAATGGAACATGAGCCTCAAGCATCCCCTGTAGAGGAACTTGAGAGCTTCTCAGCCGACCCCCGAGATCCGTCCAAGGTGTTGAAAGTAGGCAGAGGCCTATCCAACATTTTGAGAGAAAAGATTAAGGACTTCCTAGGCAAGAACCTTGACGTCTTTGCTTGGAGGCATGAGGACATGGTGGGCATAGACCCCAAGATCAGCTGCCACCACTTGAAAATTGATCCTAATGTTGCCCCGCATAGACAAAAAAGGAGAGCCCTCAACCCTGAGAGGTATGAGGCCCTAAAGGAAGAGGTTCAGAAGCTCATCCAAAATGGCTTCATCAGGGAGGCCACCTATTCGAGGTGGGTCTCCAACCCGATCTTGGTTAAGAAACACAATGACAAATGGAGGGTATGCATCGACTTTACCAATCTTAACAGAGCTTGCCTGAAAGACAGCTTTCCGCTTCCAAGGATTGACCAATTGGTGGACTCCACGGCTGGGCACGAGTTGTTGAGCTTCATGGATGCATACTCCAGCTACAACAAGATCCCCATGCACCCAGTCGATGAAGAGCACACTTCTTTCATCACGGACCGAGGTCTCTATTGCTACAGAATGATGCCTTTCGGGTTGAAAAACGTCGGAGCAACCTACCAAAGACTCGTGAACAAAATATTTACCGACCTCATTGGCAAGACAATGGAGGTCTACGTGGATAACATGCTGGTGAAGAGCTTAGAAGTAGAGAACCACATAGCGCACCTCAACAACACTTTCCAAATCTTGAGAAGGTACAGGATGAGGCTCAACCCCTTGAAATGTGCCTTTGGGGTGGCCTCCGGCAAGTTCTTAGGGTACATGGTCAACCAGCGAGGAATTGAAGCAAATCCCGAGAAGATTGAGACTCTGTGCCAGATGAGGTCCCCTCAAAAGTCAAAGGAGGTGCAAAGCTTAACTGGACGAGTGGCGGCACTTAGTCGCTTCGTCTCCAAAGCGACTGACAAGTGCCTCCCATTTTTCAAAGTACTCAAGGCTGGGAAGAAATTCCAATGGACTAAGGAATGTGAAGAGGCTTTCCAAGGACTGAAAAGGCATTTGGGGCAGGCCTCCCTCTTCTCCAAGCCGAAGCCCGGTGACATCTTGCAACTATATCTTGCCGTCTCCAATGACGCCATCAGTTCGGTGCTGATTTGAGAAGAAGGGTCCACCCAACTTCCCGTCTACTATACGAGTAAAGCGTTCCTATCGCTGGAGACCCGATACCACGATATGGAGAAGCTTGCTTTGGCCTTAATCACGGCCTCTAGGAAGTTGAGACCCTACTTCCAAGCTCATACCATCCATGTACTTACAAATTTTCCCCTAAGGCAAGTTCTCCAAAGGCCCGATGCCTCGGGAAGATTGTAGAAATGGGTAGTGGAACTAAGTGAATTTGACCTTATGTTCAAAGCTAGGGCAGCCATCAAAGGGCAAGCTTTAGCTAACTTTGTTGCTGAATTCGCCAACCTACCCGAGGTGGATGAAATCATGGAATCCGTTGAACCCCCACGTGGAGCCTCTTCGTCGATGGCTCAGCTGGGGAGGTCGGCTCAGGTGCCGGGATTGTCCTCATAAGCCCCGAGGGTCACAAACTCACCTCGATCGTGAGGTTCGGATTCAAAGCCATCAACAATGTTGCAGAGTATGAAGCACTCCTTGCAGGCCTCAGATTGGCCAAGGAAATGCAAGTAAAGAAGCTACTCGTTAGTAGTGACTCCCAGCTGGTTGTTAGCCAAGTCAATAGTAATTTCTCAGCCAAAGACAAAACGATGGCCTCCTATCTGAAAATGGTGATGAACCTCATCCCATCCTTTGAGAAGTTCGAGTTAACCCAGATTCCCCGCATCGAAAATGATCATGCGGATGCACTCTCGAAGCGAGCTAGTAGCAAAGACTCGGAGCTACTCACTGTAGTACCTATCGAGCACCTCCTCCTGCCTTCTACCGAGGCCCCTAATGTCATGTGGGTTGGTGGAACTCCTACCAGGATGCAACCAATCATAGCATATCTGAAAGACCAGGCACCGCCCACCAACAAGAATGACACTTATAAGCTGAGAAGGAGGTTAGCCCACTTTCTTTTCATCGATGACATTCTCTGCAAGAGAAGCTTCTCCTCTCCACTCTTACGATGAGTCGGGAGAGAAGAGGCTACCTACATACTAAGAGAAGTCCACGAGGGAGTGTGCAGTAACCACTTTGGAGGCCTATCTCTAGCACAAAAAATACTGAGGCAAGGGTACTACTGGCCTACCCTGAAACGGGATGCCCTCGAATTCGTGCGAAAATGTGATAAATGCCAACGATTCTCTCTCGTACAAAGATGACCGTCACAGGATTTGACTGCAGTCTCTAGCCCCTAGCCCTTCTCGAAATTGGGTGTGGACCTCATAGGCCCCCTACCTAAGGGTAGAGGAGGTGCAAGTTTTGCAATAGTGGCCATTGATTACTTCACAAAGTGGGTCGAAGCTGAACCACTGGTAAAAATCACAGAAGCAAACACCTCCAAGTTCCTATGGAAGAATATTATTTTTCGGTTCGGAATTCCCTACTCGATCGTCTCAGACAATGGCAGGAAATTCGATAACAAGAAGGTTAGAGAACTGTGTGAAGATCTTGGCATAAAGAAGCACTTCTCTACACCTCACCACCCACAAGCTAATGGCCAAGTTGAAGCCGTAAACAAGACAATCAAGCACGTCCTGAAAAGGAAGCTTGATGTATCCAAGGGAGCTTGGGTTGATGAGCTACCCCAAGTACTTTGGGCAATCCGAACCACCACCAGGACCCCAACTGGAGAGACCCCTTTTCTCATGGCTTTTGGGACTGAGGCGATGAGCCCCGTGGAGGTCGGACTCCCATCTCCACAGCGTCTACACTTCAGCGAAGTGACAAACGACGAGCTCCGGAGGCTCGACCTCGATTTCATTGAGGAGAGAAGGGATGACTCCCAGCTGAGGCTAGGCACCTATCAAAGAAAGATGACAAGGTACTTTAACTCCAAAGTCAAGAAGAAGTCGTTCCGAATCAACGATCTTGTGCTCAGGAGGGTCTTCCCATCTTCAAAAGAACTTGGTTCCGGTTCCCTGGGATCGAACTGGGAAGGTCCATACAAGATCAGAGCAGAAATCCGACCTGGAACCTACTGGATTGAAGACATGGATGGCAAGGCACAACCCCGTCCATGGAACATTGAACACCTCAGAATCTTTTATCAATGAATTGTATCATGCTGGATGACTTTCCCAGCCTTTGTAATATTTCTATGGCTCAATAAAATACATTGATTAAATCACGTCATACTGCGTTGTCACCTCGGAGGAGAGGCTCGGGACCCACATGCGGGCCACCTCGCTTGAACTCCGAGGCGCTAGCACATCCCTCCTTTTGGCCTTGCTGAACGCCAAGGGGAGAAGCCTCAACATGGCTGCACCATCCACCATGTCTAGGATGCGTCGTCACCTCGGAGGAGAGGCTCGGGTTCCACCTCTTGGCCACCTCGCTTGAACTCCGAGATACTAGCACATGCCTCCCTTTGGCCTTGCTGGACTACAAGGGGAGAAGCCTCAACATGGCTGCACCATCCACCGTGTCTGGGATGCGTCGTCACCTCAGAGGAGGCTCAGGTTCCACCTCTTGGCCACCTCGCTTGAACTCCGAGGCGCTAGCACATGCCTCCCTTTGGCCTTGCTGAACGCCAAGGGGAGAAGCCTCAACATGGCTGCACCATCCACCATGTCTGGGATGCATCATCACCTCAGAGGAGAGGCTTGGGACCCACCTCTGGGCCAAAATGCTTGAACTCCGAGGCGCTAGCACATGCCTCCCTTTGGCCTTGCTGAACGCCAAGGGGAGAAGCCACAACCGCTACAGTCCGAGGCTCACACTGTTAATGTGCTTAAGTTTGAGGTTCACACTGTTCATCTCCTTAAGTTATGTTAATGTGCTTAAGTCCGAGGTTCGTACAGTTCATCTCCTTAAGTCATGTTAATGTGCTTAAGTCCGAGGTTCGTACAGTTCATCTCCTTTGGTCATGTTAACGTGCTTAAGTCCGAGGATCACACTGTTCATCTCCTTAAGTTATGTTAATGCGCTTAAGTCCGAGGTTCGTACAGTTCATTTCCTTAGGTCATGTTAATGTGCTTAAGTCCGAGGCTCACACTGTTCATCTCCTTAAGTTATGTTAATGTGCTTAAGTCCGAGGTTTGTACAATTCATTTCCTTAAGTCATGTTAATGTGCTTAAGTCCGAGGTTCGCACTGTTCATCTCCTTAAGTTATGTTAATGTGCTTAAGTCCGAGGCTCCCACAGTTCAGTCACTCAAGTTATGTTCATTTATTTCAGTCCGAGGCTCACAAAGTTATTTAGTTCATGCTTCTATCAAGTTCCAGTAAATTTGTTTAACAAGGTATAAAAACTTGGACAAAAAGCAACAATGAAAGAAGAAAGACATCATATTGATATTTCAAAGAAGGTTACAGAGGAGGGCCTCTGGCCATTACATCCAAATTACTGAAAAATTAAACCTAGTCTATGCCTGGCTAGATGACGGAGGCGCCTCGGCACTGGGGGCTTCGACAACTTGGGCATCAGTAGTTGTTTTCTCTGCCTCAGCACTTGGGGCTTCGGCATCAACTTCTTCATCACCCTGGACCTCCTCAGCTGGGGTATAAGGTACCTCATCCACAAATTCGGACCTAAGTTGAGCCAGGTCTAAATTGGGATATAGCTCCTCTGCCCTCTCCAGCACTTTGGCATAGGCGAAGTTCCTCCAGTACGAGCTGAAGCTTTTATACTCCTTTGTAGTGTGGAAATTGGCGATATATTCCTTCACCACCTCTTTCCTTACAGTTCGGGCCTCTTCTCTGGCAATAGAGACGTCGTTTATGTACCACTTCGCCTGGCCTTCGAGAAACTGATAGGCATCTCGAGCACCGGCCAAGGAGAGATTCGCCTTCTCAAGAGCCTCGACAGTCACCTTTTGGTGCTCATTGGAGACCTCCACCTTCTTTGTCAAGGAGGCCACCTCGCACTGTGACTCATATACTTCCTTCTTTAGGGCCTCAATTTGGGCCAAAGCAGACTCAAGCTTCGCCGCTTCTTCAACTCTCTGGGCTTTGGCATCATTGGCCTCGGCCTTAGCAGCTTTAACCTCCTTTGCAAGGGAGGTAGCCTTCCCCTCCGAGGCGTGGGTCCTTGTCTGGAATTCGCTCAAGGCCTCCTTGCATTAGAGCGCGAGGCCAAAGGTCCGAGCGCTTTGGCTCACCAGTGCCCTTGTCAAGTTGGTGGCATCACAAGACGAGGCATACAGCTGCCACCTCTCTGTCCAGAACTTGTAAAAGCTCTCGGTGGCACTTCTGATTTCTTTAGGGAGAGCCTTCACCAAGGCTGGGGCCAACTCCTCCTCCCTCCCAGCTAGGAAGTTTGGAGACTTCCCCTTCTCCCGAACCGGCTTCTCCTTTGCTGCCTCCTCTTTGGCGGCTTCTGCAGCTCGTCTTGCGGCCTCTACTCTAGCCTCTTCAGCCTCTACCTCTCTTACCATCTCCATTTTGATGGCTTTGGAGGCTGCAGCAAGAAGCTTCGGCTCTCCAGTCTGTTCGGCCCTATGGGACACTGAGGTCCCAAACTTACCAGCTGAGCTGGAGATGTGCACCAGCTTCCTCTTCTTAGTCTCCTCAAGGACTTTCTCCTTGCCCCAAAGCTCCTTAGGCTTCTCTGGCCTCTGAGTGGTTGCCTCCTCCAAAGCCCTGGGAGTGCAGTCCTTGGAAAGGCGCTCAACCCTGCCTCGGACTTCCTTTGCCCCGCTGGACCCAGGCTTCAGGGGCCTCGCCTTCAAGATAAGAAACAATAAGGATAAAAACAAGGGATAAAGTGTTGGGGCCTCATACCTCTGGATGCCATCAACTCGAAGTCCAAAAAGTATCTGCTCCTATCAATTAGGTGATCGAAGTGGTGAAGCTTCAGAGGCCTCTTGTAAATGTCCTCCATCACCTTGAATTCTTCCCTGCTGAGCTCGAACCTCGTACTACTATCTGCAAAGGAACCCCCAACAGTTAGACGAATTCATATTCTGACTTCAAAAGACAAGCAGAGGTTGGGAGACTCACGAGCTTCGAAGTACTGGGTCGGCACTGTACATGACAGGGCTTTGTCACCCTCCACTGCCTGCCATTTACCTCGCACCCAGAACCAGGACTCCTTCCACCCCTTGATAGAGGAAGGAAGTCCCACCACAAAGGGTGCGTGAGCCCCCCAAGGCGTGAGGTAGTACCACCCCCTTGACTCTCTCCCAATTACCCGGGGCTGGAACAGGGTCATGAACACATGAAGAGGCATGTCCTCCCCAAGTGACACTTCCTTTCACAGGAAGTACGAGCCGACCAACTGGCTCCACCCATTCGGCAGAACCTGGGTCGACGACAGCATGAATTTCCTAAGCACCACCCTAAAGAAGGGGTGCAGAGGAAGACGCATACCTGCCTTAAACAGGTATTTACTCACGGCCACGCAGTCGGGCCTCGGATAGCAGGCCCGCTCGTTCGGCTCGGGGATTAACATTTCTATGTAGTGGGGTACACTGTACCTCTCCCTAAGTTCCCCCAACCTCTTCCCCGTCATATTCGAGGGCACTTTAGAAGCCCCCCACTCCTGGGTATAATCTACAGGCTCCTCGGCCATGGCATACCTATCCACCTCGGACATCCCCCCGTGGCCGACCCCATAGTCTAAAGACGCCACTGTAATAAGCTCCCTACCCGAAGTGGACTCCATTTTGTCAGTAAACAGACAGTAACAAGGGTTTTTTATGCAAACAATACCTAAGGGAGTTCGACACAAACGGAGACTGGCCGGAATTTAATATCACAGACAACCTCGACGCCGGAAAATTGGAGATTTGAGAGAGTTTTAGAGTGCAAAGTGTTCAAAAATCCTGAAAATTGGAATTTTCTCGCCTTTTATAAAGGTCCAAGATAAACCCCAGCCGTCAGATCAAATCTCAGTCAATCCGAGCCCTCCACTTCAGATCCAATCCGAGGCGTTGAATTCAAACAGTTTTTAAATCCTACACTTCAGATTTATGCGTGCCTCCCACGCACCTCTCCAACGCTTCTACTTCTAGAAGCGCAGCTGCCCTCATAATTGTATTTTTAATTCGACGGCAGCAGCGCCTTGGAAGTCGTAACGGTTTAGCCACCTTTTCTCGAAAATAAGCACAAAACATCAAATCATTGGCACAGCAGCCAACGCACAATCATTACCATTGGACCTCGGCAAGCCTTGCAGGTTTGGTTCCTCAACCACCTCGGCTACTCTCCTCACCATTTAGCATCAAAGCCTTGCAGGTTCGGTTCCTGAACCACCTTGGCTTCTCTCCTCGCCATTCAGCAATCAAGCCTCGCAGGTTCAGTTCCTGAACCACCTCGGCTTCTCTCCTCGCCATTCAGCAATCAAGCCTCGCAGGTTCGGTTCCTCAACAACCTCGGCTTCTCCCTCCACCATTCAGCATTAAAGCCTCGTAGGTTCGATTCCTAAACCACCTCGGCTTCTCTCCTCGCCATTCAGCAATCAAGTCTCGCAGGTTCAGTTGTTGAACCACCTCGACTTCTCTCCACGCCATTCATCAATCAAGCCTCGCAGGTTCGATTCCTCAACCATCTCGGCTTCTCCCTCCACCATTCAGCGTCAAAGCCTCGCAGGTTCGGCTACTCAACCACCTCGGCTCATCTTCAGAGTTCAAACACCTCGCTTACTCCATCGCTCACCCACAGCAACACTTCTCAAACTCCAACCATGATATAAATATCTATACTTGGACTTGGGGACTATTATTTGGGGTTAAAAAATTCTTTCAATTTTTACTCCATTAAAGTCCACGCATTACATTAATGATTATACTTGGACTTGGGGGACTATTGTTGCGTGTTGTCACACCTGTCCTACCCTCCTAGGCCAATAGTCCACTCATCCTGATCCATGTGGCATTCCTGCCGAGGTGGCACACATTGCCGAGGTGGGTTATATCTAAAGTGCTTCAAGCCGAGGTCCATCCGTCGAGGTTCCTCGATCCGATGTACGCGAGTCTGCCGAAGTCCAACTACCGAGGCCCATGACCCAGAAGCATGGAACCTGTTGAATGTAGCTGAGGTCCTCAAGTGGAAGTACTTGTCAAATGGTCGAAGCTCCGAAGCTGATGCACGAGCCTCTTAACCACAAGGAGCTTCCTCCACAGTCACTTCTCCCAAGAGATCGCCTGCTCAGAGATCTTATTTGAATGACTGATGGAACGTTTGTCACAAGCATAAAGGTCAAGTCTTGTCACTAGTATGGAGGACCTGCGCAAGCAATAAATGCGCCGTAAGCTAGCAAGTCAAGTCCCATACCTAAGAAAAGACGTTTGAACTAAAGAGATGAGGCCACGTGCCACTTCATCCAAGGGCTCCCATTTCATATGTATCACTATAAATACTTCCATTGTGTAATGTCAAAAGCTAATGCAAGAATCAATACTAAAGACTACATTTACTCAACTCTCTCTCAGTTACTTGCAATACACAAATCGAGTTTTTACACTTTTACATATACATTTACGAGCACCGGTTGGTAATTATTGTACAATCGGATTACGAACAACCCGCTGGATTTCGAACGTCATCGTCCCGCGTCGCTGGGCTACTCCCACACCCCTTTGAACCGCTCATTTTAGACCGTCCACATGTCTTAGCGTGTTGGACTTTCGCCCACGCAAGCGCGGGTGAGACCGGCATTTATTGGCGCACTTTTTGGGGTCAACACATCATATCCATAAATGTTGTTGGTACGTTGGTCAACCTAAATGGCATCACAGGAAATTCAAAATGACCATACCTTGTTCGGAAAGCAGTTTTTGGCACATCACTATTCATGATTTTAAGTTGATGATATCCAGAACGTAAATCAATCTTTGACAATACTGCAGCACCATGAAGCTGATCAAATAGATCATCAATACGTGGCAAAGGATATTTATTGCGAATTGTCACTTTGTTCAATTGTCTGTAATCTATGCACAATCACATGGTGTCATCTTTCTTCTTTACAAACAAAACTGGTGCTCCCCACAGAGATATACTAGGTCTGATAAAACCCTTGTCAACCAATTCTTGCAACTAAACCTTTAGCTCTTTCAATTATGCTAGTGTCATTTTATAGGGTGCCCGTGAAATAGGTGCAGTTCCTGAAATCATATCTATAGTGAATTCCACATCTCTGTTTGATGGTAAGCCTGCTAATTCTTCTGGAAATACATCAGGAAAGTCCTTAACCACCGGGATATCTTCAAGTTTTAGTTTGTTAACATCTGTATCAATTACATGAGTCAAATATGCATGGCAGCCCTTGTTGAGTAATCTTCTAGCGTCAACAACAAATATCACACAAGATCGTCAAATTCTACACTGTCCATTGAATATAATTTCAGGCTGTCCTGGTTGTCTAAACATGACTTCCTTTCGAAAACAATCAATTGAAGCTCGATTTGTTGACAGAAAGTCCATACCCAAGATAACATCGAAATCATGTATGTCAAGAGGTATTAAATTTGCCTTCAGCTTGTTCTCCTTTACCTTAATCCCACAATCTCGATATATATTGTTTGCTAATAGTGATTCTCCTACTGGTGTATTCACTACCAAACAACTGCCTAGAGGTTCTGACTTATGATTCACATATAAAGCAAATACAAATGACATAAAGGAATATGTAGATCCAGGATCAATCAAAATACGAGTATTTATATCAAAAATAGACAACATACCCATGATAACATCTGGTGACTCATCTGCCACCTGCTGAGTAATAGCAAAAACTTTGCCCTAGGTCTTTGGCCGTCCTACCTACCCTTTTGATTTTGTACCACTACCGCTTGTGATATTAGACTGGGCCACACTGTTTGCACATGCTCTGTTAGCTGAATCATCTCTCTGAGTCTGATTCTGTCTTATACTACCGGCACTCTGCTGAGAAAACATCCTCTGTGCCATGCCACCCTCCTGGAATACAACATGGCAATTCCTTTTCAGATGTCCTTGGCCACAGTGATAGCAAACACCAACTTCCTTGAACTTTAAATACTCTCCAAGATGAGATCTTCCACATAATTGACAAGAAGAAAATCTGGCACTAGTAGAACTCTCTTCCTATCTCGGAGTAAATGATCTCTGGAAAGAACCCTGAGTATAATTACGACTGGCCAATGGCTGCTATATAGTACTGGGATTGAAACTAGGACCCTGACTTTCTCGGAATCGAGATTTGAATTGACCTGAGCTGGACACACCAGTTCGAAATCCTCTATCGTCCCTCCGTGGTGGTCTATAGCTAGAAGCACTAGCCATTGTCTGACTATTGCTTGCTCCGAATATTGTTTGTTATCTACCACTTGGCCTATCAGAAATGCTCTTTTCTACTCTCAAAGCTAATTCCACCAATTTGCCAAATTCGTTCCAGCCTGCAGTTGTTACTACTGACATGATTTCTTCCCTTAACCCATTTTCAAATCGTCTGCATTTATCAATTTCGTTGCTTACCAGAACTTGGGCATACTTGAAAGTTTAATAAATTTTACTTGATATTCTGCAACTATCATCTGCCCTTGCACTAGTTTCAAAAATTCCTCCTGTCTTGCATCTTTATAGGACCAAGGATAATAGGCATCGTAAAAGATAAGACAAAAATCTGTCCAAATAATAATGGAAGGGTCTAGATATGTGCTCCATACCGACTGCCACCAATCATACGCACCCCCTCTAATAAGAAGGTTGCAAGACACAACTTTCGATCGTCTGAGCAACCCATAACGTCAAATACCCTCTCTATCTTGGTCATCCATGCTTACACAACTGCAGTATCGGCTGTGCCAGTGAACACTTTAGCCCCTAACTTTGTAGCCCTTTCAATACTAAAATCTCTATCAGTATTACACATAGCAGATGCAACGACAATAGCAATTCTTTCAACATCAATAGGATCAGTTCCAATCACATTTCCCAGCCCCCGTTGTCTAGGAGCTGGTGAACTGATTCATCTACTCTCTCGGGCTCTTTCAGTTTATCTCTATCAGGAGATATGTGAGACTGGGGCAACATATCTTGGAGCCTTCGAGTTTTGCCACCACGAGGCATGACTCACCTACAGTTATGCATGATATACTAATTATCAGAATGTATGCATGTACAATGCAAACCCATGAACTCCAATGCATGCTTTGATACCAAACTGACACACCCCATCCTGTGTAACACCACTAGATCCGGACGTGGCATGCGCCGATGATAGATACCAACTAAAAGTCGGACCCACCATCAAGATTACTACAAATACAATATATCACTTTTTACACATCATTTTCTAACAGAATTTCGACATTATCTACCCTGTAAATAGGACTAACCAACCTGTGATCAATTTCACATAAATCCCAAACTATAGCACAACACAATAAAGATAATCCAAAATCTCAACCTTTACCAAGAAATAAAATGAAATATACATATAGATACAAAATACATAGTGAGCCCCATAACTATCTACAAGTGATGCAAAATCACATCTAGACATGAACATGCGTCCCAAAACACTAACTACATATTCTATGAAGTGAGTCATACTAACAAACTCTATCATGTGGCTCTGACTCCAAAATCAAGGCTCAACTCCAAAAGATGTCCAAATTCTCAACTGTTGCCTGATAAGGAAAAATGTGGAAAAATATATGAGTTGATAGCTCAGTGAGTGGAGAAGTTCAAAATAATATAATTTTTTCATTTATACATTTTTATTGAAAATCAAATTCATATCATTTGATAATTCACAAGCTACCATCATGTAATTATAGTCAAAAGTGAAATATTCACATAAGGTCATAAAATATCATCTTAAAATCATGATATAACATCAGCTGATAATCATGTTATAATCTCATCACATCAAACGTGTGAAAAAATCCATCAAAAATGTACTCTCTAACTGAAATATATAATCCGCCTCTCGGGCTAAAAACTTTCGCCACGGGCCTTTAGCTCCCTCCGTGAACGAAAGCCGGTCTCAAAGATCTCTCATAATCAATTCTAGAACACAGTCAAGGCCTCTCTGTGAACTATATATATACGATCAAGACCAATGTCAGGTCAAGACCCTCCGTGTAGGATAGAACACGGCCAATGCCTCTCTGTGAACTAGAAGAAGTATATAATCATAGGTAGTTTTCTAGCCGATCTCAATATTGCATGTGTCACATACCAAACAAATCTCAATATCACATGTCTTAAATACCAATATACCATAAATAGTCTTTGATATTTCACATGTATCATAATAAAAGAGATTTCCATAATAACTATGTAATTCGAACACATAATTACATATAATTGCATATACTTTAATAATATACTTAATTTATAAATATTTTAAAAATATTTATATTTTTCCACTCACAGAACTATGCATGCCAAAATCAACTCGATTGGTACGCTATCCCGATTTGCGTATAGCCGCTTAAAATATGATATAATTTTTAAATCAATAATTAACTATTTTAAGAAATTTCATTAATTAAATAGGCGATACCTAAACTTAATTATTTCACGTTGAGGCGATTTCTAACGTCTCTTTAATTACTAAAACTAATTTTTCTTTCATTTTACTCAATTTTATAGTTTATTATACTTAACCCCTTCAATAAAATTGAATTTAATCTAACAACCTAACAACTATAAAATCAAACATAACATTTCAATAAGTAACTTTTACTTACCTTTCAAAATTGAGAAATTCAAGCATAATAGTATAACACACTTAATTCCTAACACGTTGGCGAGTTTTCCCTTTTTTTTCTTCCTCTTTCCCTTTTTTCCCCTCTTTTTCCTTTCTCTTTCTCTTTCTCTCTCTTCTTCTTCTCTGCATCATTTTTTGTGTGTGTGTGTGTTATGTGTATGTTATGGATTTGGATTACGTATATATATATACACACACACACACACACACACACATTGGGAATGGGTTGGTTTGGTATAGCCGCCTTCCGTTTTCTTTTTCTTTTTAATTTTTTTTTAGTTTGACTTTTCTTTTGAATTAATTAAAGTATTACATATGCTGTAATCAGCTTTGGATTGTGTGAAACCAAACTCAATGAGAGAAGTGGAAAACTTAAGGTACCATTATCTTGAGGCTTGCCTAAGCCCATACAAACTATTGAGAAGTTTACACACTTGCTGAGGTCCTTTATTATAACTTGGTGGCATGTGCATATAAATTTCTTTATGTAAATCTCTATGAAGAAACAAGTTCCTCCAAACAATCAGATTCAAGGAACACATTGTTGACATCAAATTGATGCAAAAACCATCATTGGACTGCTACTATGGACAACAAGCACCTTACTATGACCAGTTTGGCAACTGGAGAGAATGTGTCATGATAATCTATCCCTTCTTGTTGCGTGTACCTTTTGCCACCAGTCGTGCCTTGTACTTTCAATAGAGCCATCTGAATGATGTTTAATCTTGTAAACATATTTGCAATCAATGACATTCTTTCCAGCAGGCAAATTTGTAATGACCCAAGTATTGTTTTGTTCTAAGGCAAGAAGTTCCGACCGCATTGCTTCATACCAGTTAGGATCTTGTATGGCTTGTTTATAAGTACTAGGCTTAGGTTGGTTACAGATGGAAGTGAAGAAAGCTTTAAAACGAGATGACAAGTTCTTGTATGAAAGGAAATGATTTAATGAAAATTGTGTACCTCAGGAAGAAGCTTGTGCCTTGTCCATCAATGGAGCTAGGAAGCAAATTTAGCCAGTGAACAATAAAAGTCTAGCAGGTACTGTGGAGCTTTTTTTTTCTCTAGTGGATCTAAGAGGGGGTAGACTGGAACGTTATTCACTTGAATCTGATTGTTTAGAGGAACTTGTCTCTTTATGTGGTGAATGCACTAAAGGTTTTGATGCATCAGGATTAAATTAATTACAAGGCATTGGTGGAGTGTTTGACTTATTTTTGTGTGGCGAATGAGGAATTCAGGGAATTCTTTGAGTGATGGGAGGAATATTTTGAGCATTGATAGGTATGAGTTTTGTTGTATCCATGGTGAAAGAAGGGAAACTAATGTCAGATGTTTGAGAAGGTGGTGTTGTTAAGTCAGTTTGGAAAGGAAAAATAGTTTCATAGAATACATCCCTTGATAGGAAAATGGAGTGGCTATCAAGATCAAGTAATTTGTAGCCTTTAACCCCAAAGGGATATCCAAGAAATACACATCTTCTATCTCCATTATCAAATTTCTTTCTGCCCTGCCTGAAGTAGATGCAAAACAAAGGCATCCAAAAAAATTTATGTGTTTATACGAAGGTTTCATCTTGAAGAGAATCTCATAGGGGGTTTTATTGTCAAGTAAAGGGGTAGGTGTTCTATTGATCAAATAAGTTGTGGTTAAAATGCAATCACCCTAATATTCGAGGGAAAGGTTGGATTAAATCTTGAATACTTGTGCTACATTCAGCAAATGTTGATGTTTTCTTTCCACTATGCCATTTTGTTGTGGTGTCTTGACACAAATCCTTTGATGAATGATTCCCAATTTATTAAAAAATTCCGTCATTTGAAATTCTACACCATTGTCACTTCTTAGGATTTTCTTGCCTCAAACTGATTTTCAACAAGATTACAAAAAGATTCAATGCACTATCCAATTTCAGATTTTTGATGAGTAAATAAACCCAAGTGCTTCTAGAATGATCATCAACAATCGTTAAGAAGTATTTGGAACCGTTACATGACAAGGTAGAATATGGCCCCAAATGTCACAATGAAGTAGCTTAAACAGATTAGATGATTTATGTTTGCTAGAAGGAAAAGGTAGACGATGATGTTTAGCTAAATGGATATCATCTTTTACAATGCGATCATCAATGAGTTTTAGTCTGGAACGAGAGGCATGCCCTAAACGATAATGCCAAAGATTAGCTTCATGATCATTATTAACAACAATAGCAGAAATATAATGGGTCTTTTTACATCAGCGTGTCAAGTTTATTTGCTAGGCTTGAAGGATAGATTGCATTGTTCACAAGGTGATAGAGGCCATTCTAGATTCACCCAGCCCAAATGTCGTCCAAGTGTCAATGTCCTGTATGAAACAATAATCAAGAAAATAAACAATGCAGTAGGTGAGTGTCTCTGTTAGCTTTCATGCTGATAACAAATTGAAGGAAATGAAGGGTACACACAAAACATCTTTGAGTACCAAAGTCTCAATAATGTTAACAACACCAACATAGGTCATTGGAACTTCATTACCGTTAGGGTAGGGATGTCAAATTAGCCGAGCGGCTTGTCGGCTCGATCGCTTGGATTTTAGACAGCTTAGGCTCATCAAATGATAAGCCCGAGCCGAGCAAGGGGCTCAATCCCACGAGCTAAGTCTGCTCGACTCGTTGAGCTCGTGGGCCGTGTGCCCACGAGCCATTTTTTATGAGCCCACAACTACGGCCCACAAGCTCACGAACTCGTGGGCCGAGCTCGAGCAACGAGTCCGAGCCGAGCTCATGGGTTAAAGGGTCGAGCCAGCTCAGCTCGGCCCATTGCCATCCCTACATTAGGGAGTTTAACTGTATGAGAAACCTCTGCTGTTATTGTGGTGAAAAAAGGAAGTGCATTAGATCATATGATCTGTTGTACCTGTGTAATCACCTAAGGTACATTAGCAGTGTTACAAGGTTTTTCTGCATTGGTGAAAAGGCAGTAAGACATACTAGACATCTTTGACGTGTTTTGATGGTTGGTGGCTGGCTTGAAAAATGCTTGAGCCTAGTTCACAGAGTACATGGTGGATGTAGGTTTCTTCTGTCGTAGTAATCCAAGTAGCTGTTGATATTGACTCTTAGTTAGATTAGCTTTATCTTAATTGTCATCTCCTTGATAATTGGCTACTGCATTTGCAAATAGGAAATCATCTTAGCCTTGTTGTGCAGCTTATAGCCCGGTGGATAACCATGAAATTTATACATTTCCCAATGACATGACCAGTTGTATTGCAATGAGTACAGAAAAGGTGGTTCTGCATTTCCTGCCTTCAAGAGAATGTCCAGAAACTTTGTTGTAGGTTTCACTTAATCCTATTAAAAATTAAATGACACAATGATGCGACCCCAATTAGTAAGGTTGCTATCGAACTCATAGAAATTGACACCGGATCCCAAGAACGCCCAAATACTGATCAAGGTTTAGGAATTGACCCGCAAAAGTGAACTAAGCTACTGAACGTATATGAAACGAACGACCTCTTAATCACACAAACTTGAAATCTCCTCCGGATTTGTGGATTTGACCTAAAGAATTAATGAATCAAACAACCCAACGATAACGGCGATGTGAAGGACCTTTTGATTAGACAACCCAAAGAATTTAACCCGATGATTTGTTTGAACGCCACAAGATATTAAATCTTGATAAGTTCGGTATTTTGAAGTAAAAGCTTTGAGAGGAAAATCTCCATTCAATTCATGATAAAAGTCCTGGTCCTTCTACAATGAAAATAAAAATTCTATTTATATGGAAAATATAGAAACCTAATTAAATTGGAAAACTAACACTAAACATGGTAAAACATGACTAAAGGAATCATAATAATATAAAATTACCAAATTAAGAGTTTTAATTAAGTAAAAACTTGTCGCGCAAAAATCTGGAAAATTCTAGCCAGTTGATAGACTGTGGACCTTCTCCAATCAATCAATGAATGCTCGATGGTTTGGCACGCATCTTGGATCATATCATCCCCTCTCTCTTCGAAAGGTTTTGACCTCGAATCCAAACCTTGAACATCCAGATTGTAGCCTTTATCTCTGATTAATGCAAGTACATGAAATGGTCCATCTCCTCTAGGATACAATTTGGACTGCTTTTATATTCAAACCCGCCTCTTGCATATGTAAACCCAATAGCCTTCACAATGGTTGAAGTGCTCATGCCGTGGCTGCTTACTTTGGCCCATTTGAGATACTCCCAAAATAATTTTATGTGATGAGTTACTGTGCATATTCCATGTCCTTCCTCGCCTAGGTACTGATAGTAATGACACTTCAAATGGATGAGTTTTTCTCACCAAGTCAACTTTGTAATTCAATCCACTGCATACAAATTCATTTCACTGCCTTTGAATCTTCATAGTCTCCTCAGGGATAAATAAATCAATTTTCGGTAATATAGAGATATCCAGAGTGAAGCATTGTCGTTGTTGAATGTCATCCACTATTTGATAATCAATGCCCGGGTTGTAAGGGATTCCAATATGATTGATTTCTGGAATCGAATATTCGTTATCCTGTAAAACAGAATTATTCAAAATGGGAAGGGAAGTGTTAGTTATCTCCAACACCTCCTCCACTCCACTCTACTTTTCCACCTCCGAAGACTCTTTTTCATTTTCATCCCGTAACTCCACTTTCATTTTAACCACTTCACCCTTTTCACTCTCTAGTGGCTTTTCCCCATTTTTCTCGCAACTAACCACCCCACTAATTTTTCCTTTACTCTCACTTTCCTTCACGTGATTAATTTGAGAATTTAACAATTTATGAATTTTTAAAAATTCCTGCTTATAATCAACCCCAGTCTTCTTGCTTGATGCACTACCCGCACACTTCGCACTAGGTATTTTCTTTTCCACTGGATAATCGTCTCTATAACATTTCCTAGGCTTCTCCCTAAATTTGACTTCCCACCAATCTTTCCTATAAAAATTTGTATCCTTTCTCCCATGCCTATCGCCTCTATTTCTCGATTCCCATACTTCATCAATACCACAAACATATCCATATGCATCACAGTTTTTCAACCCAAGTTCCCATCTCCTCACATTGAACCCCTCATCACATTGATTCCTATGAATACTTTTCAATTTCACATCCAATCCATCCAATTTATTTTCCATATTCTCAATCATCATCTCAAACCTCCGTATCATCCTTTCCGACATTTGGAATTAACTTTAATGTGAATTTGACTTTTTTTTTACTACTTTTGTTGACTCTTTTTTTTTTTTTAAACCTTTTTTTCCCTTTTTATTGAATCAATTTTTTTTGTACCGTACGGATGAACAATAATTTTTTTTTTTCAAAACACAAAGACAACTAAATTACTAAAGATTTTGGATCTAAGACTCAACAAACTGAAAAAATTTACAAAAACTTGAAGAACACAAAAATAAGAAAACAAATACTCAATAAAAAATAAAAAGATATAACCTCGATCTTTGTGCCTTAGCTCTGATACCAAATGATGCGAACTCGATTAGCAAGGTTGATATCAATATGTAAAGTGCCACCTTTGAGACTTGAACAATGCACCCTCTTAACACAAGGACCAATTATTGTTATCAAGTCACACTTGTACATCTTCCATTTTGACACGTGGACATATAGTTACGTTATTTGTTAGTACATGGTATAACTAGATTAGATAAGAAAATATTTTTCAGTTGTTCTTGCTTACTTGGTCATAGTTTGTGTAGATTTGAAAGTTATGAGTCATTCGTGCTTACTTGTTTTAATTGATGTTATTTGGGTGGATTTAGCATTGAGCTGATTAGCTAATGAGATCTTTGGTATTCCTTGAATACAATTTATATGAAAAAGAGGCTATTTGGAGATTAATTGAAGTTGTTTTGAAGCAATTAAAGATTAATCGAATTGCAAGAGATCAATTGGAAGCACTAATGGAACAATCGGTAAAAATTCATAAGTTTCGAGAGTTAAATTCGACATTTGAAAAGCTTGGGAAATTGTAAACTTCGAAACTTGCATCAGCTCAATTATTAATTATTTTGGAATGAAGATGACTAAATTACAATATTAGAATATGAAGGACTAAATCACATGAAAAAATGAGTTCAATTGCAAAGGGGAATTATTTTCTTTTATTTCTTGAACTCTTTGGTAGATACCCGTTTGAACTCTTTTGTCAAAATCAAGTTGAACAAAAATTTTGTCTGACTCTTGTTCTATAATTATATACCTTGGTCCAACAATTATAAGGGGGTTGTGGAGTTTCATTATACACGTACATTCAAGCCAAGGATTTGGAGAAACGTTGTACATATATTATTAAAGTCAAAATGAGAGAAAAATCAAGAAACTAGGGTTTCAAGATTTTACAAAAAGAATGCAGAATCTTAGTGCAAGATCTTCATCTTTTTTCCCATTTTTTCTTAAAATCGGATGATGTACTTTAATTTTTTCTTGTTTTATTCTTCTCACATGATTTGTAATTAAGAATTTAGTTAGAATGAATGACTGTAATATAATTTTGAACCTTAATTTCAATTAAAAAGTTTTAAACCTCAAATTGATTTTATAAGTTGTTTTTACTTCCAATCTTAATGCTTGGATTAATTGGCCACTAATTCATTGATTTTGTGAACAATAACTACGTAGAGATGTCAATTATTTGTTTCGACCATGTAGTAAAAATAAAAAAACTTGTGTTAAAGCATCAAAACACATTTTCTAATTAATGTGGTCGTTACATGAATTCTTAGAAATTTAATGCATTCAACTAAGATGTATCAGAATTCATATAAAGCTATGAAACTGACATAGTTAAATATAATCAATTTGAACTTGGGAGAGGTAAATTGAACATGTTAAGAATTCGACTTGATAAACATTATCAATTGTATAAAATTTGGTGATTGAGATTAAGGGGATAGTTATGGTGAAGTCATGAATTCTAACACTTAAACTATCATTAAAAAATCAACTCTTATTATTTTAGTTTATTTAAAATTAAAAACCACAAAAAAATGAACTATTTCTATTCGTTTTCGATCAAATTAAAGTTAGAAATAATTTAATCAACAATTAGATAGTAGTCCTCATAGGAACGATATCCGAACTTTTACGTCCACTTTATTATTTGTTACGATTCATATAATTACGGAATATAAAAATGAATCATGCTATGCTTCTAGGGAAGTATGACACCATCATTGACAGCATACTCACAATAGGTGATATTTATTTTTTATTCATGCGGGTCCCACGCGCATGTGATTTTTCAAACTCTTCTTGACAACTCAACTTAATTCTATAAAAATCAACAATAAAATGATCACATCAATCATTCATCGAATAAACCTAGGATAGACTAAAGTTTCTATTTGGCACCATTAAAACGAAGAGAGAGTCTACATGTATAGAAAATAATTTTATAGAACTTCTTCAAAATACACACAACATGGGGTGGGTGGTTTTTTTGGACAATATTTTAAACACGTGGAGCCAGTGGTGGATCCAGCACCCGGTGGGATAGCGCGATCGCTCGTGTTAGATCCGCCGAAATTTATAGGTTAGAATTGTTGGATGAAGCCCCACCATTGTTGCCATCTCTCGGGAGGTTGGAGGAAAGGAATGAAGATTTGGGCCACATTTTCTTTTACTTGTGGGCTTTTTTTTTTAGGCCCATTATCCAGGCCTGCAAGCTCTCGATGTGAATTCCAATTAAGCTGCTGCTATTTACCATAACAATTTTGCAAAAATCAAACAAAGCAAAAAATCCCCATCTTCCTCCGATTGCACAGTCGACGCTGAGCCTTCGGCCTTGTGAGTTGTGATCTATCGACGTCGAGCCTCCACCCTTCACCACTGCTTGCCGCAGCCACCGCTGTGTGAGCCTCTCTTATTTTATTTATTATTTTTTAGTTCATTTTTTTAATGCCATTTTCATTGGAAATGTTTTATGACTTATGTATCTATGGTTTATGTTTAATGACTATGAGCCTGCTACTGAGGTTTATCCGTTTATGATTTTTGAAATTTTGTTTTGGTTGGGCTGGTTGTGTGTGTTGTATGATAACGACCTATATTTGTTTTATCTCCTCTTTATAGTGTGTTTTGACAAATTGTATTTCTTTTCTTTATTATTAAATTTCATTTTGCTCTTATTGCTTCTAATCTTTTTGTATAGAAAGGATGTTATTGGCATTACAATTGGATTACATCTGAAACCATTGTTTTTGGATCTGGAGAAGGTTTAAATATTTGTTGCTGTGTGCAAAGACTCTAAAAATCCAGGAACCTCTTAATTTTATCCTTCTAAACTCTACAAATTGATACAAGTTCGGATCAATTCTATTTGCTGTAATGAAGATTCTATTGGTTTTGATATTCTTCTTATCACCATCGCGGAATTCTGGTAATCAATGAGAACTATACATATATATCACGTCAATGCTAGATTTGGGTAATTTTCATCAAAAGCCTCACAGCATCCCTGACCTGGCTAACTTGATTCTTTGTTGAGTTTGCCTATTTCCTTGTGTTCTACACTTTAACCGGAGCCGGTGCTTTTACAGTGACTTTCCCGCTCACAGTTCAAGCATGTTATGGGTTTTGCCTTTTCTAGTTGTATTATGATTTTAGGCAGAGCAATACTTTGTCTATTGGCTAACAGACACTGATTTTATACATTATATATTATGACTGGATGTATTCTTATCATTAGTCTGACTTTTGCCAATGCAGAACTTTGTTATTTTTCTTTTGGTTCTTTAGGCTGCATATGGTGCAAATAGTAGTTATGGAACAAATTATACACATCAGCAAGTACCTACATCAGTGCCCCAAAGATGCTTATGGAACTTATCCTCAAACTTTTTCAGCCCAGGTAACTTAAAACAGTTCTCTGATTCATAGCTAGGAAATGGATAGTTCCTTTTGTTAGATATGATTTGAGTCTTTATAAAAGCATAAGTCAACACCCCATTTCATATGTTTCAAGAAGTGAAGTTTCTTGATTTGCCATCATTTTACTTTAATAGTATAATCCGTTAATAGGTCTGCATCAGCATCAGCATCAGCATATGCACTAGTTTGTGTTTGGCATTGGAGCATTCTGATTTAAAATTAGAAATGATTTACAAATTTACTTTGTTTTACTATTTCATAAATGGGGAAATTTGTGATAAATGATAAATTAGGGCATTTACATATAAATTGAAGAATTTTTGATATTATCCAGTTAATTATTAATGAACGATCTTGCTATTGCGATCGTTGACTGTTAACGGCCGAAAATGGACGTAGTCAACTGCCTAAATAAAACTGGGACAGACTAAATTATACAAAACGGTCAAGTAATTCAAAAAATTTCAAATGGGGGGAAGGAAAATTCAAATATTTTGCCCAAAAGCAACATGGAACGCACTTGAATCTGCTCTTAACTTCACAAAAATTGCTCAATTAGTCTAGTTGTACAAAATTGCTCGCGGATTATGGAAGAGAAGAAGCAAACTGAGATTCAAATCCTTCCAAGCTAAGGGAGAAGAACTTTGAACAAGCACTAGAATTACTAATTCCAATCTAGAACCTGTTTAATAATTTGAAAACTACCAAGATAATAGAGGTAGAGTTCGAACTAAAAACACAAATTCCACGAACCTGTGCACCGTATGAGCAAAACACCAATCTGCTGGCCAAAATCTGAAGAAATGGATGATTAAATCTTCAACGATGAGCACTAAGATTCTGGACAAAACTCAGTATAAACCGTGCACATAACCTGCTGACCAATTTCAAGTCTTCCAAGGGAGATGAAAAACTTGAATCTTCCACGAACAATGCCCAACTATTGTGGATAGATTTTACAAAATCTGTATTGCTGGATTCAAATTACCAATTTATGAAGGTAAAATCAAACTAAGATCAATGAGCTCACAAATGCAAGGAGCAACTAAAGTGAGTGTTTCTCTCACTAAAAGTTGAGAGCTTTTCTTCCTCACACCTGACATTGTTACCAGCTCTGCTTATTTGATTAGGGTGGTCATTACTTTCCTTTCTGATTAATTCGTTTTTCAGGATCTTCTTCTCATTCTCGTGATTTTTCTTATTTTAGTTGCTTGAATTTGACTTGAACCTCTTGATAACAAAATGTTAAAAGAGGAGGGTCGAGAAATCCAGTTTTGCTTGAGGTTGCTGCGTCAAGGGTTCGAATTCTGAAATTTGGATTTGGCTCTTGGGTAAGTGCAAGTGTACAAGCAGCCTTCCATCCTGTATCCTTGGAGGCATAATCTGCGATTTACCTCCCTCACGATACTCCAGGGCAAGGGTGATGGGGACCCTTAAGGTTGTGGTTTAACTTTTTTTTTTTTTTTTTTTAGCTTGTTTAATTTATAGTAAAATACAAAATTTTGGAATCTGGTAGCAATGTTGACATCAATATTGCATTTGTTCCAACTTTAAAAATAAAATAAATAGCATAGATATTGATAAACTCAAAACATGGACGAGAAAGGAAGGTAATTGCCATAGTCTGACCTTGTTGTCGTGTCCGTGATAATCTCATAGAGAGCGGCTCAATTCAACACGTTAAGCACTCTTTTTATGTGCAAGGAAAACTTTAATTTCGATTAAAAAAATTAAATTAAATCTTGAAGATTAATAAAATAAACTATTGAATAGTAAGAAACGTCAATTTACTCATAAAGGAAGGAGCCAAATATTAGGTTGATCATCATAACTCAAACAATATTTGAATTGGAGATCATGGAATATCACTACGCGTAGTTAATATATAAACAAGGTAGCTAAAATTATTGCACATAATTCCTTGTTTAAACATATTGAGCAATGCGATGATCATAATATCAAATGAATTAAAAATTTAATACACATAAAAATCAGTGGGATATTATATATACTTTTACTGGGCTCCCCTAATCTGACAGATTGATTGACAATAGTGAATCTGGACTGGGCTTCCAAATGTGTCTCCATTGTCACCGGCGAAACCCTAAAAGCCCAATATCATGTATAAATACTCATTCGGCAACGCTCTCATTTCTTCCCAACCTCCATTCATTCGGCATCCCTCTCCTTTCTCGATCTTATCTGTGACACACACAAATCACTATCAAGCACTATGTGGAGAACATCGGTATCGCGGAGCGCCTCTTTGAGTAGCCATATGTGCAATTTTATATAAATTTTCACATCTGGCTTAGTTAGGAGGCCAACACTAACAAATTCGATTCTATTTCATTGGATCTCAAAACTAGGGCTCTTTGATCGGACTCTTTGTCCTCAATCTTTTGTCCTCCAAGGAGCCTTGGACACTTCTATTAACACACAAAAAGTTTGTGTGTAGAATTAGAGACTGGTCGAGCGATGAACATCTTCTTTAATTATTCTTTGTGGTTTCAGAGGAAATATAATTGAAGAAAATTGCTGGTTAAGCGGTGTCTCGATGCACATGAGAAGATGCTTTCTGAGAACCAGCAAAATTGATGATTATCGATCAACTGACCAAGCGAGTTCTTTCTGTAAAAGGCTTCGCTTTTGTCTCGATACGATACATCATTCTTCGATTTACATTCTTAATACGTTTATAAATTGGATTCCACTTTGTGCATATAATCAAGTTTTGAATTGGGCAGATGATGAGATTTAACTATTTTGGGCTGATTCAACCGTGAAGCTCCAAAATTCGAGCTTTTTAAAACTGATGCCCCTTTTGATTTGACTTTAGACAGATTAGCAAAATTTTGCTGCTGTTAACTAAATTTTATTTTATCTTTTTCTGCATTTTGGGTTTTTTAATTTTTGCTTTTCTTGCTTCTTTTTTATTTCTTATGGTAAAAATATTGGAAGTTCAATATTTTGCCAATTACAATGTCATATCTAGGAATAGTGATTGGTTGGGTCAAGCTCGCTCTGCTTGTCCAACAGCACAAGCCAGCTCGGTCGATGCACCTATTTATTTGTTTTTAATTTTTCAATTATTCAGTATTTTGCTGAACGAAGCATCAAACCTTCTGCGATTGACAAAATCTAATACACAGTAATAGAACTTCTCGATAACTTATCCCTTCAGGATAAAAAAAAACCCAACTTATTCATCATATGGTCCAAACAAATTCTGCCAAAGTAGTTAAGCTTAAAGCTCTACTAAAAGAAATACCCTTCTTTGCTCAATAATTTATCAAAACAAATGAGTGAAAATGTAACTAAAAACCATGGAACTTCAATTTCAAGATATTAATACAAATTCCTGTTGGTCTCATATTATTATGAATCGAAAGTTTGTAAAACAAAAAATAGGGTAATTAGCACAAAACATCCCTACCTTTCGATGTTTTTGTGGAAAACGTCCTTATCTTTCATTTTTTGGTGGATTACACCTTTACCTTTACATTTTTTTGCGCAAAACGTCCTTTTGTCAACTCTCCGTTAAAATGCTCCGTTAAATCAAAAAGGTAATTAGCACAAAAGGTCCCTACCTTTCAAAGTTATTGTGCAAAACGTCCTTACCTTTTATTTTTTAGCATAATTAGCAGAAAAGGTCCCTACCTTTCAATATTATTGTGCAAAACGTCCCTACTTTTCATTTTTAGCATTTTCACCTTTCATTGCAAAAAAGGTCATTCTCATCCATTTTTTCAATAAAATGACGATTTTACCCTCCTATTTAAATAAAACAAAAAGAAAGGATGAATTACCAACTGCAACCATAATCCTTAAATTTTTAAAAAATTACAAAAAATCAAAAATTCTCAACCACCACCATTTTCACAACCTATCAAGCTGCCAACTATAAATCCACATAATACCACCTTTCGGCCACCATGCCCACCGGACTCCACCATCGTAAATGTGGTTGTTTCGGACAGATTGGTGACCAATACTATGGAGGAGGATATTGGGGAGAGTGAGGCGACGCTGGTGGTGGTGGAGTCCTATGTGTTGTGGTCGAAAAGTGGTGCTATATGGATCTATAGGTGGTGGCTTGGTGGGGTTGTAAAAGTGACGGTAGTGGAGAATTTAGGATTTATCTGTAATGTTTTGAAAGATTTAGAACTATGATTGTAATTAATTAATTATTTTTTTCTTTTCTTTTTGTTTTATTTCAATAGGAGGGAAAAATCGTCATTTTATTGAAAAAATGGATGAGAATGACCTTTTTTGCAATGAAAGGTGAAAGGTAGGGGTGAAAATGCTAAAAATGAAAGGTATGGACGTTTTGCACAATAATATTGAAAGGTAGGGACCTTTTCTGCTAATTATGCTAAAAAATAAAAGGTAGGGACGTTTTGCACAATAACTTTGAAAGGTAGGGACCTTTTGTGCTAATTACCTTTTCGATTTAACGGAGCATTTTAACGGAGAGTTGACAGAAGGACGTTTTGCGCAAAAAAATGTAAAGGTAAGGGTGTAATCCACCAAAAAATGAAAGGTATGGACGTTTTCCACAAAAATATCGAAAGGTAGGGATGTTTTGTGCTAATTACCCCAAAAAATATACCAAAAGTAAATTGTAAAAATTAACAAGAAGAAGACAACGAATTTTTCACCACAAAGGGCTCGGATGTTTAATATTCGTGAAATTATTTCTTTCGATTTTAGACCACCGCAAGTGTACGGTTCGTTAACAAGTAATAAAGTGGATTCAATGAGTCCGAATATCGTCCTACAGAGATTGATTAGTTCAAATCTTATCTATCTTAGCCTTAACCGAAACTAAATTACCAAAATGGATGTAGACCTAATTGAACCTCAATTATGCAATTTTTGACTTATGATTAAATTGAAATTAATATGCAAAACAATAAATTAAACTCGAGAATGAAGTCTAAAAGTTGAAAACGCACTTGTTATAATTATTGGGAATGAAATACGCTAGGATCACGAATTCCCATGCAATTATCAATTTAAACCCTAGTTTCACAATATGAAATCACATTTCGATTTTGACGAATCAATGTTCCTAAGTTTATTCAATACTCTCTCTCGAGATGTATCAAACCTATTTCTACACACCACCGGTGTATATTTCTATGACAAGACAATATGTAAAAATACATGAAATTTTATGAACAATTAAAGATTCACATAGAGTATAGCGGTATATTTCTATCCACTATCAAACCCTACGATGATTTATACTATGTCAAATCTATTCCAATTCTCTCGAATGCAAGAATAAATCACTTAAATTCACACAATTATGAGCTCTTAATTGCGGAAACATTCTATGACAAGACAATATGTAAAAATACATGAAATTTTATGAACAATTAAAGATTCACATAGAGCATAGCGGTATATTTCTATCCACTATCAAACCCTACGATGATTTATACTATGTCAAATCTATTCCAATTCTCTCGAATGCAAGAATAAATCACTTAAATTCACACAATTATGAGCTCTTAATTGCGGAAACATTTAATTGCATATAAATCATTCAACATAATAGAAATTGTGTTTTATATCAAATTGCAAAACTAGAATATTAAACTTCAATTCACATGGTTCATCGATCTCCTAGCATAAATAAATCTAGCCTAGCATGCTCAAAATAACAAAATACATTAAAGTTTGTATATAAGACATCACCGGGTTGGATAAATCTTGAAGTTTTTCGTGTCAATCTTTGTTCTTGCGCTCAAATCCTCTTCAAGAATTGTTTTTCGACCTCCAATTACGTTCTCGGCATCTCTGTAATGTTTTCGGTATTTATATGCCGTGGAAAATTAGGTTACCATAGGTGTTTCAATCGTACAAGGAAAGAAAATTTTTTGCGCCGAATTTGTACCATGCGACCGCATGGTTTTAATCCGTCCGGCCGCATGGTTATCATCTTTTTTTATTTTTAAACCCTGCATCACTTCGTGTGGCCGCACGGTTTTTCTACCATGCGACCGCATGGTAGAAATCATCTTTCAATTCCTGCAATTTGGTCCCTTCATTTTAATCCTCCACTTTTTTACATCTTTTCTTCATTCTTCACATTCTATTATCCCAAAATGTCATCAATTCGTATTTGTTCATCGGGTCAACTTTTGAGTAATTGCATCTTGGTCCTTGAACTTTCACTTTGTGTCATTTTAGTCCTTTTTCGCGTCTTTTCTCGTGTATTTCACCATGTTCATCGGTGTTACCTACAATTCACAAATATAATGAAATTAAGTCACAATTCGATCATTTTATTCATAATTAAATCATGTTTGTGACCTAAATAAGTGTGCAAAATCACACTTATCATTTAACTTTCAAAGTTTGCTCACCACGTTGAGCATCCACAAAGTAAATATTACTCTAGTTCTACTGGAATCACCAAAAATCGTTACAAATGTACGAAGAAATCAGAGATTTCTTTACAGTTTCTCTCTTGCCTCAACACTCAAGAAAACCACACCATTAGTATTCAACAATCTCACACAATCATACACTAAGTATAATATCTGAAGAATGATTCAATTTACGGAGTACAAAACACAAAGAATAGACGGTATGACAGAGAAGAGAGAAAACCCTAAAGCACACAGTTCACAGTAATCTCGTCCAAGTGAAGAGTTGAGGGCCTTTTAAATGAGTAAGGCAAATCGCCACAGATCAACGGCTGGGAGATAGCCAGATTAGAAATCCAAGAAAGGGTAAAGACGCGATTATAAGGCACACGCTTTTAGCACATACGTGGGCCACAACCCGAAAGTAGCAATGCATTCTAATTTCTAAGGACCAAGTGTAATGAGGCAGCCCAAAAAACCTTATCAATCTCCACCTTGTTGAACTATTCTTGGTAAATACTAGTGTCCAGATATCAACTTGTTTCATCTGCTCTTACGTACCTGAGAAAGAAAAAACCAAAAAATTACTACAAGTTCAAAACAATACGACTTGATTATTCTAGACTTACTACCTTTCAAGTGATGTTTAGAATCTTCAAGCAGTTTTTGAATTTACTCAAGGACAGTACCTTGGTTCCTACATCCGAGGAATTAAAATCCGTAAGAATTTTCAGTAGACTAATCAGGCCTTTCGCAGCCATATTTCTCACAAAGTGAAACTTAATGTCAACATATTTTGTTCGATCATGAATCAACATAGGATTCTTGCTTAGATGAATTGCACTTTGATTATCATTATAAATTCCAACATAATTATTCATGAAACCAATTTCATTTAGCAATCATCTTAGCCAAAGACTTTCTTTAACAACATCATAGGCAGCTATATATTTTGCCTCTATAGAGGATAAAGTAACTAACTTTAGTAGTTGTAATTTCCAACTAATGCATCCATCACACAAGGCAAAAACATAAGATGAAATGGATCTCCTTTCGTCTAAATTTCCAGTAAAATCTGAATCAGTGTAACCTTTAGGGATTATGCCTTTATTACATCTTTTAAACAGTCAACCTAATTTATATGAACCTTTTAAATATTTTATCATCCATTTTCATAGCCAGCTAATGTGTTTCAAAAGGGTTAGCCATAAACCTACTTAGTATATTTATTCCATGAGCCAAATCTGGTCTAGTGCATACCATAAGATACATTATAGACCCTACAGCATTTGCATATGGTACATTTTTCATTCTTTTGAATTCTTCGTCAGTTTTTTATGACTATTTATTTGATAGTTTAAAATGATTTACAATTGACAAAGAAACGGGTTTACTGTCAGTCATAGAAATTTTTTCAATAATCTTCTTCACATGATATTTTAAACATAAGGTACAGTCTTTCCTATTTGTTACTAATTCTATTCCAAGGATCGTCTTAGCTTGTCCTAGATCTTTCGTTTCAAATTCAAATTTTAATCTTGATTTAATGTGGTCAATTTCAGATCTTTTAGGACAAAATAAATAACATGTCATCAACATATAATAACAAATAAATGGATTCAGGTCCTCCTGACCCTTTGAAAAGGAAACAAGAATCATAATTGCTCTTAACAAAGCTCAAGGTTTGAAATAGGGCTGAGCAAATCTCCTTAACCGAACCCGAACCGAACCTGATGGTTCTTGTCAAATTAAATATCCGAACGGGTATCTGAATTGAGAACCGATGGGTACGGTTCGGTTCTCGATTCTAGACCAAGAATCGAATCTTTCTAATTTTTTTTTATATTGAATAAATCAAATTATTTTAATTTTAATTTTTTCTAAACAAATTAACAATTTCTAAATCCAAATTTTTGTCCCAATAATTTGTTTCATTTCTAATTTTTTAATTTTTGGCCCAATTACCCATTTTATTGTTTCATTTCTAAGCCCAACAATATCCAATCCATTAAATAACCTTAAACACCTATTCTAAAGTGCATAACACTGTCTCGACTCTCGCACTCACTCTCGTAGCCTCGCTGACATTTCAAAACCTATACAATCGTCGGTCGATATTGTAACCTCCGATTGAAACTGTGACCTCCGCTTACAGAAGCTTTGACCATAACGATCATTTGAACAAGGTAGTCTACTAATTTCTGACATTCCAAAATCATTGAATGTGTCATTAGTTGTATTTATATAATGTTGTTATAAATGTTAAAAAAGTTTAATTACAGTACATAACTGAACGGAACCGAACCGAACTGAACCGAATGGAATCGAACCCAAACGGTTCCATAATTATATTTGAACCCAACGGCTCCATTTACTAGATAACCAAAAATTTTGGTTCGGTTCGATTCTCTTTAGAACTGAACCATACCGACCCGTGCCCACCTCTAGTCTGAAAATAGGAGTTCAACCTATTATACTATTGTCTAGGAGCCTGCTTTAGGTCATAGAGTGATTTTTTCAATAAGCAATGCTTGTTAGTTTTTTATTTTTCTACAAAACCTTTTGGTTGATTTATATAAATTGTCTCATGAAGGTCACCGTTTAATAATACTTTTTTCACATCAACTCGATCAAGTTCCCATTTAAAATGAGTAGTTAAGGCAAGTAGAATTCTTATGGAGGTTATTTAGCAATTGAAGAAAAAATTTCATTATAATCCACTCCTTCCTTTTGCATAAAGCTTTTGGCAATAAGTCTAGCTTTATACCTTTTATTTCCCGAACTAGAATCTCGTTCCTTATTCTTAAAGATCCATTTGCAGTCAACAACTTTTTGATTTTTAGGTTTGTTGACGAAGATCCAAGTTTTGTTTTTGATAAATGAGTCCATTTCTTCATTCATGGCTTCTTTCCAAATCTTGGATTTAGAACCGTTTATATCTTCTACATAGGTTGATGGTTTTGAATTTAGAGAGTATACGGCTGAGAAGAAGGTAACAAATTCATCATTACTAAACCTTGTGGAGGGAAATCTATTCCTCCTATCTCTATCTCTAGTTGGTCGACAATAAAGAAAGGATAGATTATTAGATTCAATTTCAGCTTAAGGTTTACTCAAATCTTGATTAATGTCAGATTGGGTAGTCTCCACCTCAATTAAATTCTATTGATCATTAGGGTCATCTACACGAGTTTCAAGAATGGTTTCTTTCATAGTTACAGACTCATCAGATTTTATTCCAGATGAATTCTTACAAGGAAATTCATTCTCATTAAAAGCAATATTCTAGTGATGATTACTTTGAAACCATTTTGACACTTGACCCAAAGCCTATACCCTTTTGTTTCTTCCCCATACCCCAAAAAACACATTTTAGAGATCTTGGTTAAAGTTTTTCTTTATTTTAATGGGAATAGGAAGTACAGCCAAAAACTTTTAGTCTGTTATAATTAGGTATAGTGTTGGACCACTATTTTTTAAGGACTTGAAAATCAATAGCACTTGAAAGACTTCTGTTTATAAGATATATAGCAACTTTTAAAGCTTTACCCTAGAAAAATTTTGGAAGTCCATAAATGTATAACATATGCCTGACTTTTTCTAATAATGTTCTATTCATTCTCTTGGTCACACCATTTTGTTGAAGGTTGTATGTTATAGTTCTATGTCTTAAAGTACCAGATTCCTTGCAAAATGAATCAAATTCGAGAATACAAAATTTCAAGCCATTATTAGTTCTTAGTGCTTTAATCTCTCTATTGGTTTGATTTTCAATCATTAATTTCCATTGTCTAAAATTTTGAAATGTATCAGATTTTTGTTTCAAAAAAAGTACATATTTTTTTTTTTTGAAAAATCATCTACTACAAGTAGATAAAATTTGAAACCACTTAGGGTATTTACAAAGGCTAGCCCCCACAGGTCAGCATGTAAATACTCAAGAATAGCAGTTGATTTATGGGTTCTAGATTTGAAAAGTAATTTACTCTGTTTTCCAATTTACACAGTGTTTACAAAAGCTTAACTTTTCAATATTATCTTCTCCAAAAATCCTAATTTATTTAAGATATTTACTCCCTTTTCAGACATGTGTCCAAGTCTTCTATGCCAGATTAAAGACTTATCTGTGTGTGAGTTAACAACTGCAGAACTATAGCCTACTAGAGGTTCAGCTTTTAGAGTATAAATTCCATTTATCTTGGGGGATGAGATAACTTCTTTATGATTCAGACTCAATTTTATAAAGCTTTAATGAATTCTTATCTCATAATTTTCATCTAACTCTCCTAAAGAAATCAAATTTTTTTTTTTAATTCAGGTACCTGACTTTATCTTGTTCAAGTATGTAATTGTTCCCCAATCGTTTTCCATTCCCTTTATCTGACTACTAATGTCATTTTCCATCTAAACTTGTCCAACATTAAGTTCAACAACTTCGGTGAACTAATCTTTGATGGGGCACATGTGGAAGATACACTCAAAGTCTAGGACCCACTCTTTTGTGTCTGTATTTGTGGTGTTAACAAGAACAACTCACTGAATATTAGGTTAATTTTTGAAGTCAGCAGCTGCAGAACCATTAGAGTTGTGTTTGTTATCCATATCAAAATTTTTCTTAAAACAGTATTTCATTAGATGTCCTATTTTTTCACAATAGTAACATTTTCTGATCTAACTCTTGGACTTTACTTGGTTCTTGTCCTTATCTTTGAGTTTGTGATTCTGAAATTTCACTTTCTTGTGAAAGTTAAAGTTTCACAGATTACTCCTTTTGTTTTAGTTCAATCTTTCTCTTATGTGTAGACCTTCACTAGATTTGGAATCCTTGGTCTCAATTTTTAGTTCAAGTTCCTTATTTTCTAGGGTCGAAATTATTATATCAATAGTAAGGTCTTGTCCCAGATATTCTAAAGCATTTCTGATATCCCTATTCTATCACTTAGTAAATTTAGCAGGGCAACAACCTGTAGATCATCATCTTCTCATCACAATTTTCTAGATCCTATACTAATGTATTTGTCTATATTTTCTTTTAGGCCTGAGAAAGTATCAAACCTAAAATTATAGAATTACCTTTATAGGTAACATTTGTTAGGTGTGGATTTAATTAGATAAAGAGTTTCTAACTTATTCCACAAGACTTCGGTAGAGGTAGTCTCACCAGCTTTTCTAATCGCACTATCAAAAAGGTGAAGGAAAATGGAACTCTAGGCAATGTCATTTAATTCTTGTCTCTTATAGACACTGGTCTTAGCAGCCCAAGTTCCATCAAAGGCAGAAGCTCATCTCTGTTGCAATAACATGGCTCTCATCTTCTGGTGCCAAAGACTAAAATCTCCAGTACCATTCCATATTTCAATCTCAAATTTGAGTGTAATAGACATGATAATGCATGCATGACAAAATCACAATTATTGTAATACAAGAAGCACAATAGTCAGTTTTGAAAGAGGTTTAAGGAGTGGTAACCCTTAACTCCACTACTCCCTCAAATTCCGAGATACTTTAATGAGATCTTGGACAAAGCTAAACAATGGAGGATCGCTTACCTTAATAACCAATTTTAGAAATTAACACCAATCAACAGAAGTAAAGGAGGGGGTTTATAGAATATCAAAATCGAACCAAGAATTTATGTACAAGTGCAAAGAATCAACGAGTCACAAAGACTTAGTAAGAACTCGATCGAACTAGGACCAATTAAGGAAACCACTAGGACTTATTAGTGGGTCAAGTCACAAATCGCCAGAACACAGCACGGAGCAGCATACCACAAAGAATCACGAGTGAGTCACAAGATTTTTTTTTTAAAATATTAATCTTAAGGAAGCAAAAACAGAAAGAACGCAATAGATCTTGCAGATCTACTAAAAAATATTCAAAATAGAAGAGATCCAACCAGATCGTTGAATCAAAAGAAGATTAACAGTCAAACTTCTTTTAAAAAAAATCTCCCACAAAATAACTCTACGGATCACAAGTTCTGTAAATTCCAATAGTTTTCAAAAATTTAGCCCCTTACCAAAATTCTTTTAAGAAATGAGCTCTGATATCACTACTTGGTCCTAGATTATTATAAATAAAAAAGTTTGTAAAACAAAAAATATACCTAAAGTAAATTGCAGAAATTAAAAAGAGCATAACGAATTTTTCACCACAAAGGGCTTGGATGTTCAGCCTTCAAGGTCTACTCACCACGTTGAGCATCTATAAAGTAGATATTGCTCTAGTTCCACTAGAATCACCAAGAATCGTTACAATTGTACAAAGAAATCAAAGATTTCTTCACAGTTTTTCTCTATTCTCAACACTCAAGAAAACCACACCATTCGTACTCAACAATCTCACACCATCATACACTAAGTATAATAACTGAAGAATCACTCAAATTACAGAATACAAAACACAAAGAATAGAGGGTATGGTAGAAAAGAGAGAAAACCCTAGAACACACAGTTTACAATAATCCCGTCCAAGTGAAGAGTCAAGGGCCTTTTAAATGAGTAAGTTAAACTGTCACAGATCAACGGCTAGGAGATGTCCAGATCACAAATCCAAGAAAGGGTGAAGACACATTTATAAGGCACACGCTTTTATCACATACATGGGCCACAACTCGACAGCAGCAACACAAGCCCAATTACGAATGACCAAAGATAGTGAGGCAGCCCAAAAAACCTTATCAATTCCTTTTTTCTGTATCTTGTACACGCAACTTCTAAGAGAGACACTATCTTGATAAATATTTATCTCTAAAATTCCGTACCAAGTCACCAATAATACTTGGGTGTAAAGAGTTTGACCCCAGCTAGTTCATGAATATGCATAAAATATTGGCTCTGTTTGAGCTCCATTTTTCGAGAAAATACATTTTGGATTAAAAAGTAAGAGAAAATTTAAGTTTAATTATAAAATTATTTTATTGAAAGAATCTATGATTAAAATTGAGTTTGAAAAAATATATATATATATGAATTTTTTGAAAAATAGGGTTCTATATACTTTAAATTCAATCTATTTGCTTAGGACTTTGTTATTAACATTTGAACCAATAGTTTCCACATGAAACGTCTTGAAGGGGGACATTTCCCACATTTTTTCTGCATTTTGAATCCCTTCAAGAAAAACATACATACAAAGAAAATTTCCTTTGTAATTAGCACATATATTTTTGTTCTAAACTAATTAGATGAAAAATTAAAAATAGAACAAGACAAATTCATCGAGGAAATGTAGAGTATAATTAAGAGGTGATAAAATTAGCAGAAAAATGACAATACTAGGTTAACAAAGAACATAGAGGAGGAAGATCCCAGAAAGATTCTTCAGTAGGATCGTAGACCGTGTTCATATATTCTTGCACACCATTAAGAGCGTAAAGCGAAGCTGATATCTGTCTTTCAACTTTAATACGCTCGAATTCTGTTAACTGACCCATCTCTGAATTCTCGGGCAAGAATGAAAAACGATCATGAACATCAGGAACTTGTTCAAAACTCCATGTCATGGCCACGCCAGATTGAGAAGAACCTGAACAAATGCTCAAATCAGGCCTGTACACGTCCTCAAACAAATGGCTATCTTCTACTAATTTCCCAGAAGAAGAAGAAGAAGAAGAAGAAGAAGAAGAAAAAGAAAAAGAAGAAGCAGAAGAAGATGACAAAGAAAATGAAGAAGAGTCGTGATCACTACTATTGGTAGGGCTATTAGTTATGGAAATGGAACCATTAACATTAATACTAGCAGTAGCTGAAACTTTGCTACTTGTAGATGAGGATGTAGATTCATGTTTTGCATTTTTCTTGCTGTTGAGAAGATTTGTAATCCTAGAAGCAAGTGCAGAATTTGAAGAGACGTGATGAGTAACAAAATTGGTACGCGTGTTAGATCCGCGTAGAAGACAGGCAGCTTCGTCATAGGCACGAGCAGCTTCTTCAGCAGTTTCAAAAGTTCCAAGCCACATCCTAATCTTCTTTGTTGTGTCTTTAATCTCAGCTACCCATCTCCCAGAAGGCCTTTGTCTGACACCAACAAATTTGTTATTGCCATTGCTTTTGTTTCTTACAGGAGCTTTCCTTGTTCTGCTCAAGAGAGGAATCCTTCCTTTCTGCTTCTTTTGGAAGTTAATATCCATCAACTTGGTTTAGATAAACTGAGAGTAAGTTTAGGATTAATGTAAGTTCAGCAACATACCCTTGTTGTTCGTGTTATATATACACACATTTTAGTGGTCCAATATCTTTCTTGTTTTTTTATGTTTGTTTTCTTGTGATGGAATTTCATATTAATCAAAACTATTTTCTTTTGAAGGTGACATACTCCAAGGCCCACCAATTTGAATGAATTCTCAAGTGTTTATGTTTGTTTTTATCTCAGGCTTGGTCTAAATCAGTTAGTAAGGAGCTGCTGAATTTGATACCTGACCTGGTCAATTAGATGAACCTATTCCTACTTTCTTGTGGATCGAAATTATTTTATTGTAGAAATGTGTGATAGAAAATGAATTTAAAAAAAATAAATTTAAAGAATGAGGCAAACATGAATGATATATTCATCATTACATATAAGTCATTTAACTTTTTATCCCTTAAAAATTTAAACTCAAATTTAGATTAGTTTTAATCAAAAGTACAAAAATACATGTATAGGTCAGATCTTAAAGCAAAAGTCGTGAAGGCACGAAACGTTGCCACTTGGAGGCAAATTTAGGAATCATGTAACGTACATCATCCAAAAGCTAACGTCTATACAATGCTTAATTTATTTTATGAACAATTATATAAAAGAAAATCTTATCGTGCACGCTGCTCTCATTCAAATATTCCTTACATCACCCAAACCGGAAATATTAATGAAATTAAGGTCTAGTTTATTCGAGGGTCCAAAATATTTCATGAAGTTTTCTGATGGATTAAGATTATGCTACTCCATAAAAGCCAAGAAGATTAAATGTCTTTTTCCGTTTATATTTTTAATCATCCAACTTTGTTTAAATATATAAATTAATTATTAAAAAGCGTGGTGGGTGGTAGAAAAAGGTCCGTCTTGGCTGAATCTATAATTTTGACTTTAATAATTATAGTAGATGAGTACGTTTTGGAGGCTGCTTTTGGTCAGAAGAATCTTTTTATTGTTTAATCTGCTGCTTTAATCGTATATGTTAGGTTGTTCCTATTCATATATTGGTTATGTTAAGAAGAAGCTAAACGGCTCTATCATGTGAAATGATGAATTCTTTATTTCAAATTGATATTAATTAGTTTCTCATATCATGCTTACGTTTCCTTTTAGATGCCTTTATTTTAGCAGACAGAATTACAATGTGACTATCTAATTACAAAGTAGATACATAAAAACATTGCAAAGAAGAGTGTCCAATCAATTGAATATAGTCATGTATAACAAAATAGTCATGTCCACATAGGATGATTACGTTAGTTGTTTACTATAAATAATATTATTCTTTAATTATAGCCTAGTTGCGCTTTGTTTGAACTAAGTGGAATTGTGATATCTTGAGTTAAGTCCTTTTGAACTTCACAATCTACACGACGAATAGTATTACACTAGAGGACTAAGAGAAACCAATTGTTCCTTTAACTAATCTTCATTCCTTTCAAGTGACTAGAAAAGACACGTCCAACCAACAAAAAGAATAAAAGTGTAGTACATCAACATAAGAAACCAATGGAAAACTTAAATCTATCTTTAATTACTCGATTGTATTTAACTACCATACTCAAACATAAGAAACAAAATTGATGATAAAAACAAGAATCTCGTGCCCACATCAAAGCCTTGTAGCATAAAACTCCACGAGGCACAGTCACACAGTAACACCAAACTACTAAAAACGCAATGGAGAGGATGAGTAAACACATCAACGCAGCCTCCTGGCCTCGCTCTCAGATTGAGAACATCACCCTCCCTGATAGGTCCTTTGACATTTCGCGTAATGAATCAGTTCTGATCATCAATAAATTCACTCTCGGCTAGGCCACCTGACCTCTAGACCTAGTCCTACCCATAATTTTCACCATGATCGCATGCTTGATTTGTGAATACATTCTGTAAAAGCAGTAGATCTATCAAATCAAATGCAATTTTCTGAAATAGTTATAAAAACAGGTAATAATCAAAATAGCTTCTGTAAACAATCATAAGCAGTGTTACATAGACCTACGTCTGCATTATAGTTAACAAATAAACATGCTGATTTGTATACACTTAGCCCCTGTTCGACAACCATTATATTTATAAAAAACAATGGTTTGAATAGTGATATCTCAAAGAATGTGTAATTAAAAAGGAGGAAAAATTTTTGGATTTTATTGTGTGAATGTGCAGTTGAAAATGAATACATATAAAAAGAGAGCTTTTAAATAATGGTTGTCAAACAGCTGCTGACTGCAACCATAGAGACATGTGGGTACTCATTGAGAAATGGACAACTAATCGACAGACCGGAAGACACTAAGCATATGAGCATTTTTCAAAGGAGAAGAACATAGGATTCCATAAAGTATGCAACAACTGCCAAAAATTGTTTCTTATGCTATTTTTAGAAGTTTAAATGCATTGTAATTTCACTAATTAAAGACAGGGTTGAAGACCATAAAGTGCACCAGGTCCAAAATTCCAGTTATGATCACATATAAACTATTCGGCCTATAGGCAATGTTAAGCTAAAGACCAACTAGTTTTCTTAAAACAAAAAATCCAAGCAATATTGCACGAGTGGGAGAATGTTGGGTCTTTTAACCTAGTTTGCAATATTAAAAGGGATTTTGTCTTAAGAAATCTAGTTAAACTCTAGCTTAACATTGCTTATATGTGAACATAATTGGTTTTTTGGGCTCGGTGTGTTGGAGGAAAGAGGGGTTTACTAACTTGAATTGACTAAGCTTTTAAGGAGGACAACACTAATAAGAAGAAGGAAGTGAACAAAAGGAAACTTATATTTATCAACTTCAAGACTTACACACTTTTTGGCTTATTACAAAATAGATAACACTACCCCTTTATATAGTGTTTACATGAAACTTCTAGTTCACACATTTTTCTAGAGAATTCTAGACCACATATTTACATAAGACTTTTAGACCACACATTGGACAAGATATTTTCCTAAAATACTCTAAATAGACTTTATAATACTACTATTCTTCTTGACACATTACCACATTTATCACCATATATTTTACTTAGATATTTACATGAATTTTTCTAGCGGATATTTTTGTAGATTTTTCTAGATAATATTTCTAGAAATGTGAGGCATGTTGGGCTTTTTAATTGCTTTGGGGCCTATGGGCAAAGTCCTTAAGCCCAAAATATTTAGTCCAAAAATCAAGTTTATTACTTAACATCCCCCCTTAAACTTTATTTTAGTACTCCAAGTAGAGTTCTTAACTTGCTAAACACGTCGAGCTTGAGTGGTTCAGTGAGAATGTTGGCGATCTGCTCCTGGGAGGTTACATATTTCAGCTACACTTCTTTCTTTGTAATACTTTCTCTTATGAAGTGATATCTTGTATCAATGTGCTTGCTTCTATCGTGGAATACTGGATTCTTTGCCAATGGTAATGCCGATTTGTTATCAATATGGATTTCAGTTGGTTCTTCTTGTGATACTCCAAGCATCTTCAACAAGTTTCTAAACTAAATCGTATGGCAGACACTTGATGTAACTACAACATATTCAGTTTCACATGTAGACAATGCTGCTATCAATTGCTTATTTGAGCTCCAAGTGAAAGATGTGTCGCCCAAGTAAAACACATACCCAGTCGTAATCTTTCTATCATTACCGTCTCTGCCGCAATCGCTATCACTACATCTAACAAGTTTGAACTCATTAGGTGATGAACAAACTAAGCTATAATCAAGCGTACATTTGATATAGCGAAAAATTCTCTTTGCAGCTTTCATAGGAGTCATGGTAGGTGTCTCCATATAGCGATTGATGAGCTCAATTCCAAAAAGGATATATGGTCTTGTGCACATCAAATATCTTAGACTTCCAACAAGACTCTTAAAAAGTGTTGGTTTACTTTTTCACCTTCATCATTTTTCAACAACTTGGTTCCGCATTCGATTGGGGTGCATACAAGCTTGAAATCCTCCATATTGAATTTCTTTAGAATTTCTTTCGCATATCTTACTTGCGAGATAAAGATGCAATCCTCCATTTGCTTTACCTCAATCCCAAGATAGTAGGCCATGAGGTCGATATCCGTCATCTTGAATTTCTTAGCCATGGCCTTCTTAAACTCAGTTATCATATTTTGATTATTTCCTATGAATATAAGATCATCTATATACAAACAAACAAACAAAATATCTCCTTTCTTATTTACCTTTGTATAAATGACATACTCGTGAAGGCATTTTGTGAAATTATTTTCTAGAAAATACTTATCAATTCTACATTCCATGCCCTTGGAGCCTGTTTCAACCCATATAAAGCTTTTTTTAGTTTTAAGACTTTACTTTCATGTCCTTTTATTTTATAGTCATTTGATTGCTCCACATAGATTTCTTCTTCAAGATAATCATTTAGAAAAGTCGATTTCACGTTCATTTGAAATATCTTCCACTTATTTTGAGTTGCAAAAGAGATGATTAATCTTATGGTTTCTAAACGAGCAACAGGAGCAAATACCCCTTCATAATCGATTCTCGACTGTTGGTTGTATCTTTTAGCAATCAATCTTGCTTTATATATCTCCACTTCTCCTTTAGCACTTTTCTTTTCCTTGTACACCCATTTAACTCCAATTACACTTTTTCCTTTGGGAAGAGTCGTCAGCTCTCACGTGTTATTTTTCTGAATAACCTTAATTTCTTCATCCATGACATTTCTCCATCTTTTATTTTGCGCCGCTTCTTCATACCCTATTGGCTCACAGTCGGCAAAAAGACAAAAGAGTGTGAGATCATTTTGGTTTTCTATTACCTCATTTAGCTCTTGTAGGCTCCTCATCCGTGGTGTCCTTTCGCTTGAGCTTTCTCCTCGTGAAGATGATGGAGAAGCATCTCTATGAGTAGGTGATAAAGGTGGACTGATAAGCTCTTATTGCTCTCCATTCTCTTGTTTTTCTTCCTCAAAGAATGGTAAGAAGTCATAGTCTTCTTCTTAGACACCCCAATCCCAAACTTCTTCTTCATCAAACTCAACATCTCTACTTATAATGATCTTTGCCTTGCTTGGATTATACAACTTGTAGCCTTTAGAGCGAGAGTCATAGCCGATAAAGACATACCTTTCCCTTTTGTCATCTAACTTGGACCGCTTTTAATCTGGTACATGAGCATATGCAATGCTCCCAAATACTCGTAGGTGAGAGATGCTGGGCTTTGTTCCACTCCATGCTTCTTGTAGTATCTTATTCCACACACTTCTAGAAGGCGATCGATTAGACAGATACACGGTGCAATTAACAGTTTCGGCCCAAAGTTCTTTGGGCAATCTCTTACTTTTGAACATGCAGCGGGCCATGTTAAGAATGGATCTATTCTTTCTTTTGGCTACTCTATTTTGTTGTGGAGAGTATGGAACCGTCAATGGGTGACAAATTTCATTTTCCTCACAATATTTCTCAAATTCTTTGGAGGTGAATTCTCCTTCTCTATCTGATCTCATGGCTTTTATGCTATAGTCACTTTCTTTCAATAAGAGCTTTAAACATTTTGGAAGTTCTAAAAACTTTCGATTTTTGTTTGAGAAAATAGACCCAAATCTTTCTACTAAAATCATCAATAAAAAGAACAAAGTAATTGTTCTTACTAAGAGAGCTTGGATTGATTGGCCCACAAACATCCGAGTGTACAAGTTCTAGCGGCTTCTTAACTCTTGTAGATCCTACTTTTGGAAAACTTTTCCTCGAATACTTTCCAAGTAAGCATACTTTACTTAATTGATCCGCATAATTTATTGGAGGCAAACCTTTCACCATCTTCTTCTTACTCAATAACTTTAAGACTCCAAAATTAAGATGTCCAAATCTTAAGTATCAAAGCCAAGATGAATCTTTAAAACAAGCTTTTAAGCATTTAACAACATCATTTTGAATATTTAACGCAAACATTCTATTTCTTGTCATAGTGACCTTGGCAATCAAATTTTCTATTTGATCTCTTATTGAAAGACTGTGATCTTTCAAATGAATATCATAATCATTCTCTAAGAATTGTTCCAAACATAAAATGTTATTCTTCATATTGGGCACATAATAGATATTTGAGATAAATTGATGCGTACTATTTTTCAAGCTGATCAAGATTTTACATTTTCCTTTTATTGGGATCTTGGGTTCATCTCCAAAGGTAACATTTTCGCTTACCGATTCATCAAACTCCACAAACATATTTTTTTCCACATATGGTTGCTTGCTCCTGTATCCAAATACCAAGTGTTCTTTTATCTGCTCTCTTCACCTTTGTAAGCCAACAGTAGTGCATGATCCACTTCACTTTCCCGACAAGCGTAGTTTGCTTTCTCCTCAACTTGGTTAGTAATATTTCTACATTCTGAAGCATAATGACCAAGTTTTTGACAATTTTAACATTTAATTTGAGATTTGTCATACCTTGGCCCCTCACTTTGCCTCATACATTTTCCTCTTCCACAACCTCTGGTGGAAAATGAGCTTGGTCTTCTTTCCTCCTTGTAGAATGCACTTCTTTCTCGATCTTGACCTCATCCTCTTCCTTTTTGGCTTCTTCTATTGTTGAACCTTCCGTCACCCCTCGTTCAAAGTGAGCTTTGTTTGAAGAGCATGCTCTAATGGCTCTTCTTTCACCTTCCTCTTTAATCTTTCCTGATAGGTTTTTACGATCCCATGAGTTGATCGACACTCATACTATCTAGATCTTTAGAATCCTCAATGGCTACAACTATATAGTCAAATTTAGAATCTAAAGGCCTAAGTATCTTCTCAATTACTCGAGTGTGGTTCAACTTTTCTCCATTCCTCTTTAATTGATTCACAATAGCCAATAGTCTGGAGAAATAATTAGAAATTGATTTTGGTTCTTTGATATGTAAAGCTTCAAACTCACCTCGAAGTGTTTGGAGTCGAACATTTTTTACCTTCTTAACTCCTTCGTGGGAGTTTTACAAGATCTCCCATGCTTCCTTCCTCATAGTAACACAAGCTACTTTCTCGAACATGCCTTCATCTAAGGCTTGATAGATGAGGGTGAGCGTCTTCTTGTCTCTCTTCCTTGCATCCTTCAAACTATCCATTTGTGCTTGGGAAAGAGTGACCTCGTCTTGTGGCTCTGTGTAGCCTTTCTCTACGATCTCCCATGCATTTTACGACCCGAGCAATGCTTTCATCCTTATATTCCAATTATCGTAATTATCCTTATTGAGTTGGGGGACTTGAAAATGAATCATCCCACTTGCAATTTTTCACAAGAACCTTAGGGCTTTGATACCAGTTTGTTGGAGGAAAGAAGAGTTTACTAACTTGGATTGATTAAGGTTTTTAAGGAGGACAACACTAATAGGAAGAAAGAAGTGAACAAAATGAAACTTGCATTTCTCAACTTCAAAACTTAAACACTCTTTTGGCTTGTTACAAAATGGAGGACATTATCCCTTTATATAGTGTTTACATAAAAATTCTAGCCCACACATTTTTCTAGAGAATCCTAGACCACATTTACATAAGCCTTTTAGACCGCTCATTTGACAAGATATTTTCCTAGAATACTCTAGATGGACTTTATAAGACCACATATTTTTCTTGACACATTACCATATTTATCACCACATATTTTACTTAGATATTTACATGGATTTTTC